>NC_063055.1:6700000-6920000 GCF_018812025.1 Megalobrama amblycephala | reverse complement strand
TAAATAAAGTCATTTTTGTTTTGTTTTTGCACACAAAAAGTATTCTCATTCCTTCATGAAATTAAGGTTGAACCACTGTAGTCACGTCAACTATTTTAACGATGTCTTTACTACTGTTCTGGGCCTTGAATGTGGTAATTACATTGCTATCAGAAACCTCTCGGATTTCATCAAAAAGACCTTAATTTGTGTTCCAAAGATGAACGAAGGTCTTACGGGCATGTATTGACATGAGAGTGAGTAATTAATGACAGAAATTCTATTTTTGAGTGAACTAACCATTTAATAAAGCCTCAAACCATGTTGGTGTTATGCTGGTAGCACAATCTGATAGGCAGCATCTTTCCTTGTCCAAATACCAGGCCTACTGGAGTCCACAGCGTTTCGCAATATTTACATAACCCATTTAACTAGCCCCTTTGTGGTGCTCATATTCAATATTTCATACACCTCACCTTGTGTTAATCGTTAATGGTCTGTCCTACTTCAGTCTGAGCACATTTTTTCTGTGTGTATCTGTCAAGGATATCAACACGTCCCAGTGCAGGGTCACAATCCAGGGTCATATGAAAAGGGTTTTAAATACATCAGAGCGATACGACACCTAGAACCTTTCTTAGAGGACGGAGGCAATGAGATCTGTTTGCTTTCTAACTATGGAAATGTGCTGGCAAAATATTTTGGGAAGGATAAAGTGCAGTACACGTCTTTCTGGACCTATTGAATGCTCTGATCAATATCCTCAAATGCAAATATAGAAACAAAAACTTGCAAGTGAAGCAAAAATATTTCTGACAGCCTCATTTCACATTTGTCCTTCGTTCTTTTCAAACTGCTTAACTCTGGTTTTACAACTTTATTAACTCTAAACCCAGGCTCATTTTTAAGCCTGGGTTAAGCAACTCTTCACACTTAGCATGGCATACCCAGAGTAATGAAGCATGCTAAATGTATATCATGTGAATAACTAATTTCAAGGTAAAGTACGAACAGTATGAAACAGAACAAGATGCTAACTTAATTATATGTGAACATTTCAAATATTAATTTTAATAGAAGTGTTTTAAAATAACCTGATTAACCTGATTATAACAGTGGCCTAGAATGCATAAGGTGATGCTATGCTGAAATGACATGACCAGCTATGCCTTTTTATCAAAAACTTACCTCAAACTAACATTTTCCAGAGAACATCAACTGAAGTCAGCATGCAGTAACATCTCCTGACCACATGGGTGCTCCAGAGCTGATGGGGGCAGCAGAGAGGCTCATGTATCGGTTGTTTTAGGAAGACAAATAAGAACCAAGTAAACAAAATCACGTAGGAGTGGACAGGTCTGTTGTAATACCGACATTTGCGGTCTTTGATCTCAATCACTTGTCTACTTACATGAAGTATTTCTGGTATTCAGTGGAAAGATTTCAAGTACATGAGTTCCTAAACATGATAAATTATAAGATACATACGCTTAATTTCAAATACCACACTGAAACAGTATTAGAGATTTTAGTGGAGTTAGGATTTAATGTGTGTTAAGGTCACTGAGCTTTGCCATTTTTCATGCAAAGTCTTGAGAACTTACTTCCTGTCATGTGCACATGCTCTCAACAGGCAAAGACTGCAAATGTGGGTATTGGGACATGCCCAATCTTTGAAAGATCATGTTAGTTACCCAAATGAAACCATGACGCTCAAACTGTCATAAGGTCAACATAAAATGGCATTTACAACCCAATTTACTTCCCAGCTTAACACACTGAATTTCCTAGTTTAACACTTTTAAATAAGACAGTCTATCATTATCTGGTATTAACTTTTATCACATTATTTTTACAGCATGTAGTCAAAACTTAAGAAAGGCGACGTTGCTAACAAAAATAGCCTAAAACAAAGACATAGGGCCCTATCATACACCCAGCGCAGCCCAGTGTTTTTTGCTAGTTTCACCCCGATGCAGTTAGCATTTTCATGTCCAGTGCCCACGTTGTTTAAATAGCAAATGCACTCACCGCCATCTGTTCACCCATGGGCGTGCTGGTCTGAAAACGAGGTGTGTTCAGGTGCATTGTTGGCGTGTTGCTATTTTGAGGACTGAAAACAACTGTCAATGCCGCAGTATTTTTTTGTTAAAGTGCGCATTAGTAATATGTGCCTATAGGTGGGTGCACAACACGCGTACACTCTGCTTGTTACACACACAGGGACATGCAGCAGCACACAAACATGCCAAATATTCAAATTAAAAGGATGACAATGTAAAAGATTATTATTGTGTACAAACCCAATTCCAAAAAAGTTGGGACACTGTACAAATTGTGAATAAAAAAGGAATGCAATAATTTACAAATCTCATAAACTTATATTTTATTCACAATAGAATATAGATAACATATCAAATGTTGAAAGTGAGACATTTTGAAATATCATGCCAAATATTGGTTCATTTTGGATTTCATGAGAGTTACACATTCCAAAAAAGTTGGGACAGGTAGCAATAAGAGGCCAGAAAAGTTAAATGTACATACAAGGAACAGCTGGAGGACCAATTTGCAACTTATTAGGTCAATTGGCAACATGATTGGGTATGAAAAGAGCCTCTCAGAGTGGCAGTGTCTCTCAGAAGTCAAGATGGGCAGAGGATCACCAATTCCCCCAATGCTGCGGCGAAAAATAGTGGAGCAATATCAGAAAGGAGTTTCTCAGAGAAAAATTGCAAAGAGTTTGAAGTTATCATCATCTACAGTGCATAATATCATCCAAAGATTCAGAGAATCTGGAACAATCTCTGTGCGTAAGGGTCAAGGCCGGAAAACCATACTGGATGCCTGTGATCTTCGGGCCCTTAGACGGCACTGCATCACATACAGGAATGCTACTGTAATGGAAATCACAACATGGGCTCAGGAATACTTCCAGAAAACATTGTCCGTGAACACAATCCACCGTGCCATTCGCCGTTGCCGGCTAAAACTCTATAGATCAAAAGAGAAGCCATATCTAAACATGATCAAGAAACACAGGCGTTTTCTCTGGGCCAAGGCTCATTTAAAATGGACTGTGGCAAAGTGGAAAACTGTTCTGGGGTCAGACGAATCAAAATTTGAAGTTCTTTTTGGAAAACTGGGACGCCATGTCATCCGAACTAAAGAGGACAAGGACAACCCAAGTTGTTCTCAGCGCTCAGTTCAGAAGCCTGCATCTCTGATGGTATGGGGTTGCATGAGTGCGTGTGGCATGGGCAGCTTAGACATCTGGAAAGGCACCATCAATGCTGAAAGGTATATCCATGTTCTAGAACAACATATGCTCCCATCCAGAAGTTGTCTCTTTCAGGGAAGACCTTGCATTTTCCAACATGACAATGCCAGACCACATACTGCATCAATTACAACATCATGGCTGCGTAGGAGGAGGATCCGGGTACTGAAATGGCCAGCCTGCAGTCCAGATCTTTCACCCATAGAAAACATTTGGCGCATCATAAAGAGGAAGATGCGACAAAGAAGACCTAAGACAGTTGAGCAACTAGAAGCCTGTATTAGACAAGAATGGGACAACATTCCTATTCCTAAACTTGAGCATCTTGTCTCCTCAGTCCCCAGATGTTTGCAGACTGTTATAAAAAGAAGAGGGGATGCCACACAGTGGTAAACATGGCCTTGTCCCAACTTTTTTGAGATGTGTTGATGCCATGAAATTTAAAATCAACTTATTTTTCCCTTAAAATGATACATTTTCTCAGTTTAAACATTTGATATGTCATCTATGTTGTATTCTGAATAAAATATTGAAATTTAAAACTTCCACATTATTGCATTCTGTTTTTATTCACAATTTGTACAGCGTCCCAACTTTTTTGGAATCAGGTTTGTACATACAGACAAAAATGCCTACATGTCATAATGGATAGTCATTGCATGTATCAGAATTACCTATTTGCAGTAATGACGAATTATTATTAATAATTGTAATTGGCTAATTATTATTTGACCAATCATGGCAAGGATATCTATATTCAGCCAATCATGTTGAGGGTGTCTATATTCCGCTATGTAAATAGCAATCCGCCATGGGGCAAGCGCTCCTGGTTTTTAAAGGGAATGGGAGATGACACTCTGATTTGTTTATTGCACGTTACGCCCAAAACACACCCATTAAACTAGCAAAAGTGGATTCGGACACGCCCTAAGTGCACCTGCGCCATGTGCAACTTTAACCAGCCTAAGTGATGTCAGCCAAAAAGGAAAGTCCTTTCAAAAATCATATTTTGAGAACATTCTTTTGAATATTTTTTAGGAAAGAAAACAGAGGCAACTGTTATTGAAAGTAAATGTTGACTTAAAGTAGTGAGTGTTTTGATGACTGTTGGAAAACCACTTACCAAAATCATCATGGGAGCATCATGCATTTCAGAATGGATGTTTTCTCTAACACCCATAAGAGCAATTCTCCTACCCTTTCCATCAACTGCATTCAATTTCTACAAGTCCAACATCAATACAAGGGTTCATGGCTAAATTACTGCAGCAAAAGACACAAAAGCAGACAGCAGTGTTACAACAGTGATTTCGATATTTCTAAGGTTTTGAATTTACGGCCAGACTAGACTACATAGTCACAAACAATAACCAGAGGCAAAGACGGTTATGTGAAAGGAGCGCCAATCAATGCAGGATATCCCTAGTCGCCTGTACAGTGATAAACCAGTCAAAATGTAGAAATACAAGAAGTTAGACCTCACAGGAGAGCTTTAACCATGACGTAGTGTTATGTCCACAGGTGTAGGTATGTTGACTATAAATCGATGCTTTAATCATTTGAGATGCTGAAGAGCCTCTCGGCTACATTAAATCAGCAAAGTGTAAAACTAACGAGCGACCACAAAGCGCATGCTGAAATGATTCAATCCTGCTGATTCTATCTTACTATTTTTCTGTCCTGCATAATTCCCTTCTTTATTAGATATTGATTTGATATCAGTCAGTCCACTAATGCCCAGTTTACCACCTGTGAGTGTCAAACGTAAGTGTGAGTTTCAGTGACCTGAAAAATTTCCATCGCTTTTTGTGCCATTAAAAAAAATAAAAGCACTTCATAATTGAGTTCAAGATTACCATTTTTGGCAGAGGGAGAGGTGAACCGTATTTACATTGATTTCGTAAGGAATAATCCAATGCTAGGTGTGCATTAAATGACTTAATGGCAAAGACATTGCTCATTATAAATGACTTAGCCTAATGCACAACATGGAAGCAAAGAACCACCTGACTTGAAGCAAAATGAACCTACCTGCAAACTGAAATGAGCTGAAAAAGTTTTCGAACTAAACAGTTGTAGGGGGGTTTGGGGGCATCCTCCTCCAGGAGACAATTTTTGTGATTGTAACTTGTAAACAAAGCATTCTGGTGTGCTCTGACAAGAAAATAAATGAAAAAAACAACATTTACTTCAATATTAATTAATTTGGGAGCTATCAGTACATGGCAAATTTCCTCAAAGAAAAAATATCTTTCAACTAATGCTGTAAACTATACAGGGAACCACAGTTGGTACATCATTATAATATTAAAGGTTACAATTAATTGATTTTTAAGCTACTTATATATAAATTACACAAAGAAGTTTTTATAATAATGTTATAATCACTTTTTTTATGACAATTAGTAAAGTACTCATTTTTAAAAGTTTTTAAACTAGTTTCTAAACATTTAAATGGTGGCTGTCATAAGACAGATTTATACATTAAATATTGAAGTACATGTTAAATACAAATACAATGAATGGGCTATGAAATATTGCATTTATTTTTGTAGTTGACTAATGAGTTTAGACATTGAACGGCTTCTCTGAGGTAAATGTGACATAAATGTGACATTTTTACAAGGTGTTTCATTGACGCATTTCCACGGTTAAAACACTGATTGATCAATTACATGTGACGATACGGATTTGGATAAGTTTTACTGTATCTTTTAACATATCTTTGGATGTTCATTCATGTTTATTTCCTGTTGTAACTAGTGGAGATGATTGGTTCACGTGCACTCTGCTTGAACTGAAGCTACAGCGATCCGTCACGCCACAGAGCACCAAGACAGATCGCGACATCTCGAGAGACGTCTATCGTCTCATTCCAGTCTATGGGAAAGTAGCTAATTTTCGATTCTTGTGATGTTTATTGTGCTTTCAATTTCACCCTGACCTCCCCCCGAAAAAAAAAAAAACTCTTCAGATCTATATGATTCACATGACATACTTTGATTCAAAATGGCGAATTTCGCTGAAAAGCGACTAGTTTGCAGTTTCACAACAGATTTATTGAAGCTCCTGTGCAAACTACTGTAGGTATAGCATTTTACATTTTTTATTTTGTAGCCACATACAAAATGATATATTGCAAAAAACTGCTGTTCATTAATGTTTTAGGCCAGTTATATTAACATGGTCTCTAGTTTAGTTGGTGGTTGTTAGTCTAAACTGATCTGTTCAAATGTAGTTTAATGCTGTCATTGAGATTCTCATTGTTTTTGCACCAGAAAAATATTGGTCTGACTGAAAAAATAAAATCAGACATTTTTATATTGTTAATACTGTTAACATTTTTTAATATTTTAAAATGCATATTATATTTACAGTAAAAAAAAATCATAGGGAGAAATATGTATATTAATAAATATTTTTTTTAAAGAAATAATGCAAAATTCAAATGCAAGCCTGTTTTTCAAACAAAGGTTATTTTGAGATTAAAGTCATACAGTAAAGCCACTATTTTAAAAACAACATTGTAATTACAGTTTTTACTTAACTTTCCATTTTATGGAAACAAGCTTCCATAAAATGTAATGACCAGTAATAAATATTTTTTGGCCAATAATTTTTTCAAATAACTCACCATTGGCAGGTGTGGCAATGGTGTGACCCCCACATCTATAAATGTGAGAATATCATAAACTGAAACTTGAATGTCTTCTCAAAAAGATCAAAATGGTCTATTTAATGGGGGATGTTGCTCATTATAAGGATGAAACCCATTGCAGAGCCGTGGAGCCCTTCAGCATATAGTGTTGATTAGAGATCACACTCACTGAACAGTAACAAAGATGACAGCAGCATTTGAACAGCTCCAATTAAACGCTGCTCAATGATCCATGTCATTTGTTTGCACGGTTCTTGCAGGCATCACTGATAGTGCGGTAAACACCGCTTGTGCTCAGAGGAGAGATTAACAAGTTTAATAGACAAACACTCAGAGTGAAATGGGGGCGTGCTTGTGTGTTTAGTCCACTGACCTGGGGAGGAACCGGCATTTATCATTTTCAACTTGTATAACTTTTTAATGTGGAAAATGAAGCAAGACTCTTTTTTTTTTTTTTTTTTTTAAATCTTATTTTCAATGTCCGTACAAGGAAAGTCAATGGGGTCCAATGTTGTTTTGGACTCTGTTGATGGTCAATGCATGAATTCTTCAATATATATATATTTTGTGTTCCACAGAAGAAAGAAAAGTCATACAGGTTTGGAACAACATTAGAGTGAGTAAATAATGACAGAATTGTCATTTTTCGGTGAACCATCCCTTTAACTTTCAACCAAATGTAATGCACTTTTCTTACAACCTAAATTCCGGAAAAGTTGGGACGTTTTTTAAATTTTAATGAAATGAAAACTAAAAAAAACTTTCAAATCACATAAGCCAGTATTTTATTCACAATAGAACATAGATAACATAAATGTTTAAACAGAGAAATTTTACACTTTTTTTCACTAAATGAGCTCATTTCATATTTGATGCCTGCTAAAGGTCTCAAAAAAGTTGTCACGGGGGCAACAAATGGCTGGAAAAGCAAGAAATTTAGAAAAGATTCAGCTGGGAGAACATCTAGAAACTAATTAAGTTAACTGATCTCGGGTCTGTAACATGATTAGCTATAAAAGGGAATCTGTGAAAGAGTGCGTAAAAAGATTGTGGAAAACAATGTTCCTCAATGTCAAATTGCAAAGGCTTTGCAAATCTCATCATCTACAGTGCATAACATCATCAAAAGATTCCGAAAACTGGAGAAATCTCTGTGCGTAAGGGACAAGGCCAAAGACCTTTATTGGATATCGACACCGCATCACTCATCGGCATGATTGTGTCAATGACATTACTAAATGGGCCCAGGAATACTTCCAGAAACCACTGTAGGTAAACACAATCCGCCGTGCCATCTGCAGATGCCAACTAAAGCTCTATCATGCAAAAAGGAAGCCATATGTGAACCAAATGTGGGCCAAGGCTAATTTAAAATGGACTGTTTCAAAGTGAAAAACTGTTCTATGGTCAGACGAGTCCAAATTTGACATTCTTGTTGGAAATCACGGACGCCGTGTCCTCCGGGTTAAAGAGGAGGGAGACCTTCCAGCGTGTTATCAGCATTCAGTTCAAAAGCCAGCATCTCTGATGGTATGGGGGTGCATAAGTGCATACGGTATGGGCAGCTTGCATGTTTTGAAAGGCACTATGAATGCTGAAAGGTATATAAAGGTATATAAAGGTTTCCCTGCCTGCAGTCCAGATCTTTCACCTAGAGAGAACATTTGGCGAATCATTAAACGAAAATACGTCAAAGACGACCACGAACTCTTCAGCAGCTGGAAACCTATATCAGGCAAGAATGGGACCAAATTCCAACACCAAAACTCCAGAAACTCATTACCTCGATGCCCAGACGTCTTCACACTGTTTTGAAAAAAAGAGGAGATGCTACACCATGGTAAACATGCCCCCGTCCCAACTATTTTGTAGTTTGCCTGTAGCAGGCATCAAATTTGAAATGAGCTCATTTTGTGCATAAAATTGTAACATTTTTCTATTAAAACATTTGTTATGTTATCTATGTTCTATTGTGAATAAAAAAACTGGCTCATGTGATTTGAAAGTCTTTTAGTTTTCATTTTATTCAAATTTAAAAAACATCCCAACTTTTCCGGAATTCGTGTTTTAAATAAAACAATTAAACATCAAGAAAAAAAACCTGTGATGTACGATTTGTGGTTCCTCTAGCTCAACTGGTACAGCATGACACTAACAACGCCAAGGTCATTGGTTGGATTCCCAGGAAACACCTGTGCTGATAAAAAAAAAAAAAGAATTATACAATTAAAAGCATCCATCAAATAAGTAAAACGTACATTTTGAAGCAAGCATATAAAGTTTGACACTCAGACATTGTTTTGTCCAGCCATTCTTTATTATCACTGCAAGTTATGTAAGTCTGAACATGACAATGAAATGCACATAAATAAATATTAGTCGTAGAGACGTAGTGGGATCGGACATTAATAATAGAATCTGCTTGCATGTAATTAGTGATGATTAACTGATGATCCTAATTAAAGAAAAGCTTGTTTGGCAGATATTAGTTTAAAAAGGCAAAAACTGAAACAACTCTGAGCTTCAAAGGCAAACATCCTTCATCCTTTTGAGCACAATGGTCCAAGTGAATTTTGGTATGTCAGTTTCCTCAATGGCAGAAATGAAGAATATCATATTTTTCCTACTTCTGCATGGTATGAATGGATGCAATATGGAAAAGCATTCCGTCAGGATTACCTTTAGAAGTCAGAGAGAGGGATTTAACAGGCATTTAACGCACCAATCACAAACGTCACGCTCATGTGCCAAGAACATGGAAACCAACCGTTGTCGTAATAAAGCTTAAAGCAATGCAAAGGCTTGAAATAGAATGGTAATCGTTCACATCTCACACCTAATAAAACATAATTTTGCCAAGGTGAATATACACGTATAACTCTAAATTAGTACAGAACCGTTAATGAATAAGGTGGACGTGAGATCCATAATCTCATGTTACTAAATGTTCAATCTACTATGTTCTGCTGTGCAATCAGAACGAACTAAACAAATAATAATCTCATAGTTGTTTGGTCAATATTCAATGGACCTTAGTCAGGGTAAGATGCCATATTTAATTTGACATGAAAGAAAATGAGGCTGACATTTTGTCAACTCCATGAGTTTTCATTTGTTTTACATTAAAGGGATAGTTTACCCCAAAATGAAAATTATCCCATGATTTACTCACCCTCAAGCCATCCTAGGTGTATATGACTATCTTCTTTCAGATGAACACAATCAGAGATATATTTAAAAATATCCTGGCTCTACCAAGCTTTATAATGGTAGTGATTTTAAAGGCCAAAAAATGCATCCATCCATCCATCATAAATAAAATCCATACAGCTCCAGGAGGTTAATAAAGGCCTTGTGAAGCAAAGCGACAGGTTTTTGTAAGAAAAATATCCATATTTAAAACTTTAGAAATTCAAGTAACAAGTTTTCAAATATGGATATTTTTCTTACAAAAACCCATTGCTTTGCTTCACAAGGCCTTTATTAGCCCCCTGGAGCCGTATGGATTACTTTTATGATGAATGGATGCATTTAAATTTTTTGGCTTCAAAATTTGGCCCCCCGTTCACTGCCGTTATAAAGCCTGTAAGAGCCAGGATATTTTCAAATATATCTCCGAATGTGTTCACCTGAAAGAAGATAGTCATATATACCTAGGAAGCCTTGAGGGTGAGTAAATCATGGGATAATTTACATTTTTGGTTGAACTATCCCTTTAAATATGGCATATTCTTATAAGAGCTGTAGTAAGCTGGTTAATGTTTGGAAAAATCAAGACACAATAGTGCTTGACATCAGTGCAAGCAGTTACACAGTAAAAATATGAAGTGAGCCTGAGGACTGACAGTAAAATATCAGTCATGTGACCACACGATTAAATTAACTTGACACTCTCCAAATAAAACAGTTCTGTGTGCGCGTCAATTTAAAATGTTCACGAAAAGCGGAATGCATAAAAGCAAAATCATGTCGCAACAGGGGCGTCAACGCACGCGGGCAAAACTGGCATTAGACACTAAAACAGGCGGCTAGCTTCTCATGGGAGTCGAGCAGGAGTCAAGTGCGCACTGTGAGAAATTGGTCCGTTCCCCAACAGCGCCGTCAGTTCCGAGACAGACAGAGAGGTGTCAAATTGAGTCGTTAAGCTGCAGAGAGATTGCTGCTTAACGAGGCGAGTCCAGGGAGCCGCTTTCCTTCACGGGAACATTTTGAGAGCCCTACAAAAATGCTCAGATAATTATCGCAGCAATTAAATCCAATCTCATTCTCGCCGGAAAACTTTCCTAATTTTGTGATATAGTGAACCTTTCAGACAGGAGCAGCATACCATAAGATGTAGACGTGATGATATTTGGATTTTCTGGCACAAATAAATACATTTTAGATGAAAAGATCCGTTCTACGCCCCATATACACACATTCACGCACGAAATAAGTGTCTTTAGCGAATCAAATATACAAAACAGGCAATACAACAGTGATAACAGTTTGAGGACGCCAACATTGGACGCGCTTTCCTGAACGGGGGAATTAGTGGTAGGTAGAGCGGTCCTGCTTGGACCACCAAGGCCATGCCACTGTCCCGAGCACACAGTTCACAGATGTCAAGCAGCCAGGGTTTGCTTGACGGCCTCTTATCCAACAGTTCTTTTCAGTCACAGACACACAACATATAAAGTGTTACGTTACATTCAGTAGTATGTGAATCACAGATGGACTTGATCTGTTTCAACCCTCTGTGCTCCTAGTACATCTTAGATTGTTGGAGGACTTCGTAAGAGATGGATGTAGTTTCCTCTTGGTAGCCGTGAAGAGATGAGTGAACGAGAAAGAGAAGGCTACTGAATCATCGGATGGATGATGTCCAGTTTTAGCCTGTGGCTTTGGAGTTTTCCGCAGGGGTTCCGTCTTTACTCAAACGTACAATCTCCTGAGACAAAACTTCCAGATCCTGCAAGACAAACGGAGAGTTTAAACGTGATTCTGATAAAGATCACAGTTATAGTATTAAAAATGTGCAGAACTTGCATACTGTAAATGTTTATTTTATGTTTATTGCCCTCCTGCTAGGCTTTACACATTAGCTTGAACCCAACCCAGAATATGTGGGTTTTGTTTTTAAAAAAAGAAAAAGCTATGAAGGAGCCATTAGGCAGTCAGGCCTGAGTTCAGCTGCAATCTCACATGGTATTATACTATCATTCTCTCACAAACACACACTCACACACAACAGCAGAGGCAGAGCTCCATGCACCGTGTGCTCACTCTAAAGCAAAAAAAGCCATCAAATATTAAGTGGGCTGTTTGTTTCTGGGCTGGTGGCCCCAACTGCCAGTAAATATTCATGAGGTAGTTGCTCGCCGGATTAGAGATAGACGTCGAAAGTCAACAACCGTAGACAGCAGACATTTTGGTCTGTAGTTATGGCTTCTCCATTGATGATTTGCTCTGCAAAAGTCTGCCAAAATCCACCCCAAAATGAATAGAAAGAAATATTATATTCAAAATATTTTATTAAAAACTTATATTGCTTAAAGTAAATCAAACAGATTTTACATTGTTTGAATTATTTGCAACTAAAATTACACACGCGCTCCCAATTCTCATTACTGTAATGCAAAAAACCCCCCAAACTTTTTATTTAAGAAATGTTTATACATCATAGTAGTATTTGTTGCACTGCTGTAAAAAAAAAAAAAAAATACTGTATTGTGGTAATGACAATCTAAAGATAGTCTTTATCGAGATCATCAACTTATTTTCAGCTGTCATCAAGCTTGTACGCGCTGGTCACAGACATTTTATTTTATTTTATTAGTTTATTTAACAGGGACAATGCAGTATAACATTGCTACAATTTCAAGCAGCCGATGCTCCACATACAGGCTTCTAGCCAAAGGCTAATTTGCAGCCCCAGTCCCTGGTTAGGCTTTTTTTTTTAACAACAGTTAAACAAAAATCACACAAAAAAAACTAAACAAAAAATAAAAAAATATAACAATAATAAAAAAGCTGAGACTGTGCATGACCATCAGTGTTCACAAACCTGCTGTTGTTTGAACCACTTTTTTAAATTTCTTTGAAAAATGTTTAACTCTGTTTGCATTTTCAGTTCAACTGGCAGGCTATTCCAGAGCAGTACACCTTGAACTGAAAATGTGAATTGTGCAAATTTTGTTTTCCTTTTTGGTATTGTGCAATTTTGATTAGTTGCACCTCTTGTAGTGATCCCCTTACTACTCTGTTTTGATATTAATTGGCATATCATTTCTGGAGCAAGATTATGTACACATTTAAACACCATTTTAATAAGAGACAAATTTATAAAATTTTCAAAACTAAGCAAACTATATTTTTGTAAAACATTACAATGATGCCATCTATTTGATTTCTTGTCCAAAATTTTTAGTGTTTGTTTATATAGAGATCTAACAGGTTTGATAGTCAGTTGAGGAATCTGACTCCAAACAATCGCACAATAAGATAAATGTGAGAAGACCATTGCATGCATGTACAATGTAGCTGCTTTTAAAGATATATGTGGTCTAATCATATAAAAACAATTCAGGTTTGTTCTGATTGTTCTACACAGTAGAAGGAAAGTTGTTAATATGCTGGAAATATACTTGTTACCATTCCTTTAGATATTGTTTGCCTTACTGAAACCATTCAACGATGACTTTATTTAAAGAGCCTTAGTGAATGTATGGCATTTAGACTTTCGTTTAGGTGGTACAGAAGGAAACACCTCTAGGCATCTGCCTGGCCTTTTTTTTTTTCTTCAAAATGGACGCATTGTGCTATAAATGTGTCAATAAATATGCGCGTTAACCTGCTTGTCTGTACATAGTTCTTGCAATCAGTGTAAAACCTTTCAAAGTCTTGAAAGACGTACCTTTAATTTCACCAAGCTGATAGCTCACTAAAACACCCCCCAGTCATGTTTTCAGGCCATTTCAAGTTGGATTTTGATGTGACAAAGCAATGATATCTAAGTGGCAGAGTTGTTTACTTACTTTTTAGTCTTCCCATTAATGCCATCTTTGTCTTCATTCAGGACGATTCGAGAATGCGTATAAAAACAAGAGGCGGGATTTATTGCACGAACCAATTATATCCAATCATAGCGAAATGGAGTCATTGCCTCCTCTCCCATGACCTTGCCCTGTTCGTTCTCAATTACCCCCCACTAAACCCACCACACGCTTTAGGGGGTCTGTTATAAGTCAATGGGATCAGGGGAGGCAAGCCTCCTACTGTAACTTTACCTGCTGGTGTCGCTGTTGGACAGTGTTACTTTATAAAAATGAGTGACTTTAACACTTTTCAATGTCACATTTTTGTAATATTTACGTTGTTTTATTGTTGTAATATCAATTATTTTCTCATCTAGTTTTTTTGAGGAGGGTCCTTGCCTTCTCGGAAGAAATGCCCCTGATTATTTATATATTTATATATATATATTTTTTTTTATTTTTTTTTTTAATGTGGAAATTGAAAAAAAAAAAGTACACATGCAATAAAAAAATGAAAGGGTGGATTTGGGTAAATAATTGTCATGAAAATGTTACACTACAAAATAAATTAAATGTTTTTAAAAAAAGAAATTATATTCATTTTCTTTATTTAACTCGGTTTTTTTTTTTAGTTCCTTTTTATTTTGGGGTGAAATGTGACGGACATCATGCCATTTATATTTTTTTTAACTACCAGGGGAGTTGTTCTAAAGTGGCATCACTGTCATATAAGCTTAAAATACACTTAACAAGGGCTTTGATGTCGTGATGAGCCCCATCACAGACAGATATACAGAGACAGAAAACCATGAAGTTTGTGACCATGTCTTGAACTGCTGTAGATTGAGCTCATCAGCTTTTAAGCAGCTCCAGATTTTTCACATCTCTTCTGCAGGAAAACTGAACGCTTAATCGGTTGTTAACGAGCTTGACGCATCATCTGCACTCACTATTGCTGCAGCCTGCAGGATCGTTTTCCAGCGTGTTGCTGTATTGATCTACAACAACGAAACCTGCAAATACACATTTCACACACATTTAAGTGCATATACAGTAATCCAAAGCATGAAGATGACTAAAAATGATGAAGTTTTAAGGCTTTTACCTATGAAGTACTACTACTAAATAATTGCTTTTAGTAATGATAATCAATAATGATAAAACAATTCACTTCCAAACTATAGCTAAGTCTAAGTGTTGACAAGCGTGTGCATGTTACAGCTTCAAAAGTGGCTCACCCATTTTAAAGTTGGATCTGTGTCACACTGCAAATATAACTATAGTACTAAACTTGACCAGACTTGACCCTTTATATGCTCTTTTAAATCGATTTCGAAAGTTTCCTGCAATGCAAACCTTCCTGTTTTAGTTATGTACAAGCTTTGCAGAGGGATCATCACTCCATCTTGGTCTTGGTTTGCATCGTTTGTCTCTGCCAAGGTTACGACAGGGTGTTTTTGTAACCTACAACTCCCCCAGGGCACCAACACACACACAAGATGCACTCCGCCAAGATCCAGACTGTCTCCAGGCCTCACATCGGCTCAAACACCCCCTTTAGAAAGGATTTTATTCACACTCACAAAACAGAGTGCAAGCAGCACATATTGGTGCATTAATAAAGAATATAACGGATGTGAAGTGGCAGGTATGCATATAACGTCTCTAAACGTGGCTCATCCAATCAAATTTATAATGTATTACTGTTGAGAGTCTTTTGTTTTTAACTCAAGACTTACATAACACGAAGCCGCTGTTTTTACACAGCTGCAAGAATTATTCATTTTACATGAATAGTCTTCTGGATTGCATCCATCCAGTTCTATATAAACAGAGAAGATAATCAAATAAAATGAAGTACTTTCATTTGTTAAGTATTTAAATCAGTGGATTATACAAAAATAGGCATTACTGAATGGTTATGTAATCTTTAAGAGAATTTTGGGTTAAATTTACAGCTAAAAATAAGCATGTATGTATTTTAGCAGATGTTTTTATCCAAAGCAATATTGCATTAATGCATTCCAGGTACAGAAGGTACAGTTAAAAAAAAATAAAAAAGTTTCTTGATCAGCAAATCAGCGTATTAGAATGATTTCTGAAGGATCATGGAGACTAGAGTAATGATGCTTAAAATTCACCTTTGCATCACAGAAATAAATGAAAAGCTTTAATACTATAGCTCATTTTTATGTATTTTCTACTTAATGTTTATCCAATTAAAAAACAACAACACATGGCTTCACTACAGGAACAAACCTCCTGTTAACGATGTGCTCTAGAAATATCAAGAGGGGTGTGAGAGGTTAATTGTCATTAGTCAATCTGTGTGATGGTGTAATCCCATCAAACGCATCACCCTGCAGGCTGCCTGACGTGCACTTTCTATTCCTGCTCCTAGAAACATTTTAGCATTAACAACACGCCCACCCTCTGGTTGCTGATGAATAAGACCTCTCAGTGGAGTCTCGGGGCCATATGACAGCAAGCCACCTACACACACACACACACCACAAATGCATGATCACACACACTGCCGATCACACTGTCAGAGGGACTGCAGCTACCTTCTTATCTAGCAGGTGGAAAACTCATGGTCAGTTCACCTTGATTCAACTGAATGAGTCATTGCTCAACACGGATTAGCTCTTTACTCCCTGTGAAGCATCAAATGTTTCACTTTTTTTTTTTAAATCAATGCTATGCCAAGAAGTTTGACTATTCCCAATGAGACCCACATGAAATCTGCACTATTTTTTGCAGATCCTGCAGTTATTTGTAGAATTAGTAGTATCCTGCAGAATTAAATTAAGCGAGACAAAATTACCAGAAGTAAAAAGTACCAAGTAGGAACAAAAATACAGGTATTATTAAACTTTAACCTTAAATTTCAAAAGAAATATGATATCCACAAATCAAAAAAATAAAATCAAATAAGAAAATGTATAAAATAAAATAAAATAAAATAAGAAAATGTATAAATGTATAAAACAAAATGTAAAAAAAATAAATAAATAAAATAAAATGAAATAAAAAAATAAAATAAAATACACTACAGTTATTAAGGTTGACTTAATTACAGAGAATAAAAAATAAAGAGAAATTACAATACAGTGCTGCCTTGGAAGCAAAAATGTATAAAAAAAATGTATAAAAAATAAAATAATGTATAAAAATAAAATAAAATAAAATAAAATAAAATAAAATAAAATAAAATAAAATAAAATAAGAAAATGTATAAAATAAAATAAAATAAGAAAATGTATAAAACAAAATGTAAAAAAAATAAAATAAAATAAAATGAATAAAAAAAATTAAAAAAATACATGGTGTATTTTAAGTTATTCAGGTTGACTTAATTACAGAGAATAAAAAAATAAAGAGAAATTACAATACTGTGCTGGCTTGGAAGCAAAAATGTATACAAAAAATAAATGTATTAAACAAAATAAATATATAAAATGTATAAAAAATAAAATAATGTATAAAAATAAAATAAAATTAAATTAAATGGACGCTGTATTTTAAGTTGTTCAGGTTGACTTAATTGCAGATAAATAAATAAAAAGAGAAATTACAATACAGTGCTGGCTTGGAATCACTGCAATCATGAGGAAAATCAAAAAGAGCACAATATTGTTGTGATGTTCATATTCATATCCTTTCAAAAGAAGGTTTTATAGCCAACCTAAATTGACCTTGTACATAAAAGTTTGTTTTTCCCATCCCAAATGGCTTCTCTATTTACCTTCTGTAGGTGCATGTTCTTTGTCAGTTGCTCTTCCAGCATGTTCTGCAGCTTTTTGTTCATCTCACGCAGATTCTCATCCCCAGGTTTCACCAAGTCCCTCAGCACAGAACTCAAACTTCCACGCTCACCCTGAGCACCATGGACTACTCCAACTCCTCCTGATACATCTGAGAGAAACAGAGAGAAAAAGGTGCAATTTTAAAGATGGCAAACATTTTATCACTCCAGCTTGTGCTTTTTAACCATGTTTTCCCCAGTAATGCCTCAACACCCATGAATAAAGATGATCTCTATCAGGGGGCCATTAGTGTCTGCTGAGTGAATACAGAGTGCTTGCGTTTAGAGGAAAACATTTCTAACGGCTCTCACCTCACACGCCACAACATTTACGAGCACCTCGAGTGCAATCATCTGCAGGTTTGACGAAAAGCCATGTACGTCTTAACATTGGAAAATAAACACCGTTGCACATTCATGAGAGCCACCAAGAACACATTCTAGCGTTTAAGAAATTCAAACCCCAGTTAAGGTAGAGAGACTGACAGTAAGGATGGAGTCAAATTAAAGGCAGCCTGACAAGGTCTGTCAACAGGGTTCATGACAGTAACACACAACCACGGAAATGACCGTAAGCAGGGGACATCGGTGTGGGGTTGTAACTGGACAAGGTGGTGTCGCTTAATTGATGATTAATGGAGGCGAGTGTGCGGAAAGACTGAGATACTGCAGACCTCTTATCTGCACATTGGAAAGCCTCCTTAAAGGCTGGCTACTAAGATGTTGTCAGGTTCCTGGTGAACTGTCAGATAGTTTAGTGGAGTTTTTTCCTCTGAGGGAGGACAGGGAATTGAGCTGGCCAGCTTCTGCGTGTCAAGGGCATAAGCAATAAGTTCGATCGAGCTGCTTCTTTCTCGGTTTTCACTTCATCTGGGTGAGTGGAGACATTCAAGGTCAGCTCAGCGGTGTGTTCCTAAACGCTGCTGTCAAATAACCTCTTACACCTGTGGTCTGATGATGGCGCACATGGGAAATGTGTCACTTCCTGTGGGTGTTTAAACGCAGTTTCCAATAAACTCTCTGAAAAGGCAAATACCCAAGTGAAAACCTCTGTTAATATATATATATATATATATATATATATATATATCTCCAGATGGTTAATAAAGGCCTTCTGAAATGAAGCGATGGGTTTTTGTAAGAAAAATATCCACATTTAAGACTTTATAAAGTAAAATAAATTATGGGATAATTTTCATTTTTGGGTGAACTATCCCTTTAAGTAATAAAAAGAACAGAATTCAGTAACAATAGTATGCATATCGAGTGATGCACGTTAACCTGGATTTTTAAAGCATTAAGTTGCTCAAGCGACCGTGACCTGTTCTCATGACAGGCCATGTCACAGTTAGTTGAGGAGCTTAATGCATTGTTGCATCACAGTATATCAAGCTAAGCACTAGCAATCTCACGCCTCCTTAACCTTATTAGATTGGCGCAAGAGAAGCATATATGTGTGGCTAACAGGAAAGCCTCACCCGTGCACATTAGTGCAGCACACAAGCATTGCTGGTCACGCCGAGCTAATGCTATAAGCCCGGAGCCACCAAAAGGAAGTAGAACGTGATGCATTCTTGCTAATTGAGATGTTAACTTCACCCCCCAGAGGCCTGTTCAACCTTTGAATGCATGGCTTTAAGCGTTACAGGCCATGAATGACATTTGCCTCGCCCCTGAAGCCTGACAGTAAACACCACAAGGTGCAAAGCACACTCTTTGCTCTTTATCTGGACTGTAAGATAATTAACCTTGTCGGCTCACAACATAAAGTGAATACTATACCTGGTGAACATTCGCAGCTTTGACACTTCAAATGGCTACAGTACTGCTGTGGCCCAGTGTTATGTTTACAGTATATAGTATACAGTGAATATAGTGCATCCCTACTACAAGTCTAAATGAAATAACTAAAATTAATTTATGGCCATTTTTGTTTTATCTTATAAAATTAGAGACCATTAAATATCCGCCTGCATTAACATGGAAATACCACTGAATATCAATAACACCAAACTGTGCTAAAATATTTAATGGCATTCTTCTTTTTGAAAAATAAACCTAGACAATTCAGAAATGAACAATGATACAGTAAATACTAACAAAAAAACTAAAAATTGAAAAGGCAAATTTAAAATAAAATTGAAATTAAAAACTAAATTTAAAATAAAATAAAAAAAATAATAAAAACTATAGTAACTCTGATGTAACCATAATGGAAAGAAAATTGAGTAGAGTTAGCAATTCCATGTTGCAGTCCAGAACAATTTCTTTACAAATGTGCGTCTTTTTCCAATAACCACTGCCTGCTTAGCATATCAACCAAATAGCCCATTACAACCAAAGCATTGCTTCATTAGTATTCTATTAACATCTACAGTATGGAAATCACAGGCTTCATCTTGTGATGTTGCAGTGTCTCTTTTCACCATGGCGTAACTCCCTCCGAAATGAATAACTCACACTAAAGTTAATGCATTTGAGTCTTTGGGGAACAAGACGAGTGAATCCTTTGATGGCAACGTCAATGTTTGTGCTAATGACAATGCAAATAGAAAATTGCACAACTGTCTGTAACCCGTATTTCTTCCATATTGATCAGTGGCATTAAATCTAATCTGCTGGGGCGCAAGGATGAGCACTCTATGGAGACACTTTGATAAATCCACAAAGGAGATATACAAAGAGGACTCCCTGCTCTAATGGATGGAAAATCCCAGACCGATGGCTTTCAAAGGTGTGGTATGGCGGCAGGCACAGACGGGATTCCGCTGTTGGACCAGCAGAGGATGTGAACGTAAGAAGCTAAGTCACGAAAGCAAATGAAGATTCGGGATGGAAGGTACACGCAGATGTTCCCGACTCACGACTCAGGGGATCACTGATTAACCGCTCGACTGGACTATGTCAGAACAGTGTGAAGGTCACAACTTGCAGAAAATAAAGTGGGACTTAACAGGGTTGTGCACCATTAAGAATTGAACTGAGAACAAGACTCGACAATAAGGACTGCCCGATGGCCCAGGGCCAGCGTCAAAGACTCTCGGGCCAGTTGACGGAACTGCGACTTGCCTAATCGGGCCAGTGATGCATCTTCACGGAAGACGATCATTTGCGCATTTATAAGTTTTGCCAATTTGAATATTCAAGCGCACACAGTGCTGCGTGATTAGTTTTGTGTGCGCGGCAACACATTCAAAGAGCGCGCTCAGAACGCTGCGTCTCACATCGCACAAATACTCTTTCACGTTTTTTCTGAGCTTGTACTGACAAAATTATGTCAAATTGTCCATCTTGTTGAGTATCATAGTAAACAACTGGTTATGTCTTTAGTGAACGTAAATGTGGGATAAGATGCATGTGTAATAGTATGTTAGATCCGTGCAGCTCTTAAAGTGACAGCAGCCTAATATTCCTGCTGCTGTCTGTTTTTATGTTAATCAAACAAAAAACAGAAAAAAAAAAAAAAAAAAAAAAAAATCGCTCACTACTCTTGACTTAATAACTTTAATAAGGGTTTATCTATTTATACAGTGAAGACTATGCAGTGATATTTTACATTTGATTACTATTTCTGTACCTGAAAATCTAGTTTAGACCTACATTAAAAACATGAAAAGAACACTTTATTTAATTTGTATATGGTTGTTCTGTTGTATTTATTTGTGCTATTGCTCATAATTGATTATTTGTTCTTATTTTATTAATGACTGTCTGTAACAATTAAAATTTTTATGAGTTAGGCTAGTAGTTTTTGGTGTCATAACCTTATTTATTAAGGTTACATGGATCAAAAACAACTAAAACAATAAATAGGCCTATGTTATTTTGTTTATTTTTTACTTTTTTTTTTTTTGTTTGTTTTCAAAAATTGGAACCAAATTTAGAAAAATTCCTTAGCGTTGAGCCCCGGAGAATGTCTTTTTAATTACAATTCAATTACTGTGAATTTAATTTTAATTTAGGTAGCAATCAGGATGCAGAAATGCAATTCCAAATGTATGGAAATTCATCATGTTATACAACTGGATAGGATACGCTCCCAGCAAATCTCATCGCTAATTCCAAACTGTATGGCAGGTCTTCATGGATTTCCTGGGAAATCTGAACAATGTATTATTATTGTTTTCCTTGTAATAATCCATTGAATCTACGATTATGCCTCGTTTATGTTACACCTCCCCGTCCCTTGTTTTGTTTTGTTTTGTTAGGGTTGTTACGGTTGTATTGTTTGGTTTTCTTTGTATTCTTAGGTTGGTTCACTATATAAAAAATGTAAATAAAATATTTTTAAAAATTAACTGAATTGAAGGGAGCTAATTCTTCAACTCTGAATTTTGCACAACCCTGGCTCTAAGTGTTTTTAAAGTGAACAGCCCTTACTGCATGTGTAAAGAAAAATATAAGTGAAGATAGTGAAGATACAGAGGAGAGTCATGGCAGCCAGAGCTTGTATTCTTTATGCCTCAAAGCACCCATGCTTGTTTCAAGATAACAGCAAAAAGCATACAATTACCATGCAACTGAACCCCACTTAAACGGTGGCCACTTCTTTGCAAGCCTCATTGGGAATCTCCTCAGGCCAGTGCAAGAGTCAGCAGTCCTGAATCAGTCAAACTGGCAGATCCTGCAAGGCGGCTGCAACTTCTCAGCCATCTCTCACAGGAGACACAGCACTTAACGGAAACCTCTGCCAGGGGGCGAACAGGCCATTTCATCTCAACAACATGGTTCCTTCCTGTTTGCAGCCATGTGTTATTCCAAGTTACAGATGTGACCCCTTCTTTCGAAGGAATCCGTGTGGACATCGACGATCTGTTCTTCGCATATTTTATCTCGCAACTTCTGTAAGCAGAGTGCCCATTAGCACCCGTTCCCGGTAGTGTAATTCGCTCTAAAGTGGACCAAATTTGCTTGCAGAGGGAAGAAAAATAATTCTGCTATGACTCACATTCACTCCCCCATTATCTTGGTGGGTTCTGGAGCTACAGGGCGCACGATAAGGATAGATTCTCCCTTAAATGATGCAGCAGTAAGAAGCCGGAGTACACTGAAAGGTTAGCTTACTTCACACTTCAGCAGAGGCCTAAAACAGGGTACAAGGAGGCAGGGCAGAGGGTTTCCAGACTGCAGCAGCATCTCACCCCAGCTGACTTCTTCCAGCAGCACTTAGGCAGAGCACACATGACTGCGGCATGTTGCTGAATGGCTGATTAGTGGAGGCTGCGCAAATAAACCATCCTACATTGTATTAAACACATGCAGAGTTCCACCGACTAACATTTATATATTATTGCCTGTCGCTGCTTAACAGTTGACATTTTCAGCATTTGTCTTAACGAATACAGAATGATCCTGGGTACACATAACCAGGAGCATGTGTCCTGAAACACTGCAGAGGCACTTACAAGGTTGTGGGACTGATTTGCGCAATGTCGCAAGCCAAACACTTGGGAAAACCGTGCCTTTTACAATCAGCAGAATCTATGCAATCCCTCCCTTGAAGGGAAGAATGCTGTGGAACGTTCTACCAAAGGAAAGGGTCAACAATACCCCTAAAGTGGCATACATCTGGCTTATCTGAGGCACTTCCTGACTTGCCATTTCCTCAACGCATCAGCAACAACGGAAACACTACTGATTCAAAAGGCTACGTACTGTATGTTTCATTTGTTATATCACTGGCATGAATTTACGGGGAGCCGCACTGGTGTAAGGATAAAGTAAAAGGGAGGGGAGAGAGGATGGAGGAGAGGAGACAAGAGGGGTGCTCAGTCTTTCTGCTGCATTATTGAGGATGAGTGTTGGGTTCACTGAGGCATGTCGGCATTCTGAATCATTTACATCCTGCTAATGTCAGCTCTCATCTAGCGCTGCTACCTTCTGCACCCTTTCTTCATTTTTCTATGAAGTCTCCACCTCCCCATTTTTACATCTCCCCAGGTCTATCCTCAATTATTGTAGGAGATAAAGGAACGTTTCCAATGCTATCCTGGCCTGAACCAGATGGATATGGTTAAACACAAGACTTGCCACCACATTGAAGATCACATTGGATCTCATATGAATAGTATAACTGGGATATGGGCACATACATTATATTCTTTCACAGTTTGGATTGATTTTGATAATAAAAAAAAAAAAACATTGTTACCACATGTTCTTCTCAATCCTCACCTCTCTATGGATATCTGCAATGGGCAAAAAAAAAAAGCCTTTACATAAACAAGACTGTTTTGTAATCTCTCCTGACACCCAGAGATCTTAAACTTTTATAGCACAATATTTACAATTAGACGACACCAGCCTTAATGGAATCTAGTCTGCCATTAAATGTTAAATCAGTCAGTCATGAAATTAAAACAGGAGAACACATGAGGGGGGGAAAGACAGGAAGATGCAACATTACCACCTCCACTCTGTTCTCAGGGAAACACAAGAGAAGCCTTGCTTTAAATGAAGCAAAAAAGTTTGAAATGTCTCAATAATTACCCCAAAGACAATGCAGGATGCTGATAAGCAAATGCAGCCTTTATGTACACTCATTTTATGTATGTTTCCAATCAGAGACAGAGATGGACGTGTAGCTTAATTAAGATTCTGCCTGTCTAGTTCAGAAATCTTTACAGGTATAATGTCACAATCGTGAGCTCATTAACATACGGCCAACCCACTTTCACTCCTATTCAGTATTCAGCTACTTTGCTCATCCTGCTGAAAGACAGTATAAACTACAAAGGTCATTCAATCAGATGTCATTGAAACAATCCATTTAATTCAAAAGGGCATATGGAAGGTGGAAATCGGTCATGTGACACTGCAAGACACCTTAAAATATCGTAAGTAGAGTGCAGAAGGGCAATAGAAACACTTTACAATAAGTTTAATGTTAATTTATAAATTAATTTATACGATTTTTATAGCCTATTCATGTTTGTTCATAACAGATTGGCTACTGTTCATTTATATATATATACACAACAAAAAATTTAGATTAATATATGCTGTAAGTATAATTGTTAGATATCTTATGCATTAGTAAATGTTAAAGAATTTATGCTTTTTATTAAGTGTTACAAAAAATTTAAATGTGTTTGACAACTACACCACAAATATAAACAACTATAGAACTTTATATAAGTCCAACTATTACATACAGTAAATCTTGAGTTTCTGTATGTGAACTAAGTCTGGGCTATGAAAGTTTGAAAAGTACCAGTGCTATTTTCCCAGGAGACTTAAATGTTTTTTTTTCTTTCTTATTTTTATTTTTTTTCAAGATCTTAGTTTGAGTGCAAAAATCCAGAGCTTTAGACCAAACTTCTGTGAGACAAGCCCTGCCAATATTATTGAATTTGACTGTTTTCATGCACACAAGCAAACCAAGCTGTCAAGAGCTGCTCTGAATGCTTCCAAATTCTAAAAACGGGTCATGATGTGTCAGGATTTTGTTCAGTCCACTGAAAAAGTGACTGTTACTTGAATTTCACAAGGTGCTAGAGAGTTCATAGAAAGAGTCAGAGTTTATAGACAACTTTCTAGGCAAATATATCTACTATATATTATGACAAATTTAAAGTGGACCTATTATGCAAAATTCACTTTTGCATGGTGTTTGGACATAAATGTGTGTTGGCAGTGTGTGGACGCAACCACCCTATAGTGATAAAAATCCACCCACTACTTTTTTTTTAATCCCCATAAATCATAAGCAGTGTGTCAGAACAAGCCGTTTCCAGATCCCTGGCAATGTGATGTCACAAAAGCCACAGGCCCCGCCCACGGATGTTGACAGACACTGATGTTTGAACATAGACCCGCCCTGAGCGCATTCACAGCCAGTTGTACAGTCCGCCATTGCTGCACTGACGAGAACGTCTCCCAAGAGTTTTAGGTGTTCTGTAGCTGGATGGATTAATCCACGTAGCTCTCTCCATTTACTCCCTAAATCTGAGCCTCTGAAGACGAGGTGGATTAACTTGGTTTTCCAAATGCTCCCTCAGTTCTGCTGAAATTCGTTTATGTCTGCGTGAATCATTTCACACCAGACTGCTTTGTGAACGAATATCAATACAAAGGGACAATACAAAACAGAAACTGTGCTAAAAATATGCTACTCAAGGATATACAAGTAAAAACTGTTCGTGATCCAGTTTACAGTCTCCAGAGTGATGCTGGATACGGCAGTAATGAAGGTGAGAGCACTTTATTACAGTTCATCGGAGTTTATTTACGGGTATAAAGTTTACCAGTTTATTAAGCACCACCCGAAAGGCATAAGGTCTTTATATATTTGTTTACTGTTAGTTGTAACGAATGTTTCTGTGTACTTCGCTATGTGTGTTGGTGATAATACAAGGGAAAGAGAGAGAGTTTATGGATAATATTTTAATGCACACTTGCAGTGTTTCATTCAGCTCTTACAGAGATTTTCTAGAGTGAAAACGGATGCTTCATCTTTTGTGTGAAGTACAATAAACGTTATAACGCTCATCTGTATAGTTTTGGCCATCATTCGGACAGTACAACAGACTAGAAGACAATATAAGTTATAACCATAATATAACCAACTATACCTGTTCTATCTCCATGCAGCATATATTCGCAGTTTCTGACATTATAGTGCGTCGTGACTGAATCCTGACAGGGGAGAACGAGCTCTTGAAGCCCCGCCCTCTTAGGTCGAGCGCAGCAGCTCATTTGCATTTAAAGGGACCATACTGAAACGGCTCGTTTTTGCTCAACCACTAAAAGTGGCAATTTTAACATGCTATAAAAAATTATCTGTGAGGTATTTTGAGCTATAACTTCATATACACACTCTGATGACATCAGAGACTTATTTTACATCTTGTAAAATGGGGCATAATAGGTCCCCTTTAATGGAACATTCAGAGTTCAATACAAGTTCAAAGTTAAGCTACTGACAGCATTTGTAGCATAATAATGATAACCACAGATTTCATTTTTATCTGATCCTCAGTTGTATAAAAACACAGAGAAAGAGAGAACTAGTACAACCATCCCTTTTAAAAAGAGATGTGACACTTTGTGTTATTGTTAACTAAAACTATGAAAAATATTTTTGTTAACCGAAAGCTGAAATAAAATCTAAATTATATTAGATGGAAAACCTTATTTTAGTTAGATGCCAAGGCATTTCATTTTTCATTTACGTTTATGGTGAAGTACTAACCCTACTAAATATATATATTTTAAATTCTTTATACAGTGGACTACCAGTAAAACTGATAAAAATTTGGGACCAAAAATTATTCAGACATTTTGACCAGACCATGTTTTGCTTAAGTGTTATCTGACATTATTAAGATTATTTTTTTCTGACACAGTTTAACTCTGAGATCTTGTCATATTTTATTACCATTTTTTAAAGTATAGTGAATAAACTGTAATAATGAATGAAATGTTCAAGGTATACACACACATTACATACATACTTAATAAAAATGATAAAAGCACATAAAATTAATAAAACTAAAACTATAAAAATAAAAGCTAATTTAAAATATTAATAAATACAGTAAAAGTATATAAATAATACTACAACAATACTGGTGGCATTTACCACTAATAAAGCAATGTTAAAATCAAACAAACTTGACAGGAAGTTACTGTCTGTGGTGATCAAACTTATGCTACAAATGTTGTTGATAGATCTTGTACTGAATAAAGGTACTTTTGTAGTGAACTATACTCCAGTCCAGTACAGATTTTCTGAATAGATGCATCCTCATCTTACTTACATTTAGCACTGTCACATTCAATTACAAGAACACAATTAACTATTGATTAATCATGAATACAAATGAACCCCAGCAAATGATTTTATAAATCAGCAAAGCAAAAACTACTGCAACCAGACAGAAAGGGACTCGATCTGTTCTTCGAGTCAATGTTTATGTTAATTTGATAAAGTATAGACAGACAGATGATAACAAGGGATTGTTTAATTCCAATCCATCAAAAGTGTCACAGGAATATAACACTTCTGCGATCATACGGCCCCTTACAAAAAGACATTTATTGGCTGTGATTATTTTCAGCTGCAAAGTGCTTTTTCAAGAATACCTGAGAACTATACAGTGGCACCGAAATAGCAGTGTTACAAAGAGAACTAATAAAACATTTAGCAGGAGATTATGCAAGTACGAGTGCAGATATAAAAATAGAACAAAAACATACAATAAAGAAAATTATGCCATTTCTCTGTATCAGTCTAAATAGTGTTTTATTTTTAATAGACCTGTCCTATTCAGTTGATTGCATAAGGTCTTAATCCGTGCAGATACAACATAGTGACAACCAAATGTTTGATACTCTTCAGCTAACAGTTTTCCTTAGAATAAAAGCACAATCGGTATCAGCTATCACCTGACCTCATCTGTAAACATTCAGATTATGTGCTTTCAGAAAACAAGCAAGTCTGAGGCTGTGAACAATGACAAAGCCGCTTACCTCTACGGCTGTCCATGACGTATGTCTCAATAATGGCACTCTTTTTACAGATGTCATCAGCCATTGAGGCACAGCTGACCTCCAAGTGTTTCACCTGAACAGAGAGCACAAAGATAAGATCTGCAATAAACTGCCAGGTGCCACAACCACACAAAAGTGAGATAAACCTGATACGAAAACACACAGGTGTGGACACTGTGATCACTGCCATCACTGCCAGCTAGGGTTCATTTTCATACAGTTTTGGATTTAGATTTAGAAAATGCTTTTTAAATTTAAATTTAGTCAAACCAAACATTAAACTCTATGGTTGGGGTCAGTCAGATTTTTTAATTGTTTTGAAAGAAGTTTCTTATGCTCACCAAGACTGCATTTAATTGATTAGAAACACAGCCAAACCAGTAAAATTGGGAAATATTATTACAATTGAACCGTTTTGATAAATAGAAAGTTAAAATATTTTAATTTAAAATAAATAATTTTATATAATTTAATATTAATTAAAAATATCAAACATACATTAAAACAAATGCATCAAACTGATTTATCAATATAAAATACAACATGTACTTAAATCACTTAAACAATCCATGTATTAGCATAATTTTTATTTGACAGAAATAGTGTCTGACCATTTGTGCAAACAATTTTCTTTCAGTAAAAAAATAAAAAATTTTCAGTAAAAAATAAAACATCCTATAAGGCATATTGTGAAATCCAGAAGATTTATGAAATAACGTGTTTAATATGACTGCCACTGACATGTTTGAGCTTCCAGTCTCTCTTTAAAGCAGAAAGAGTGATGTAACTTGTCAAAACCCTAGCTACATATTTCCATTCCAATAGTTACTAACAAAGACTGATCGATTAAAATGTGAAAACATCAATACCTGCATGCATATTTCATGATCCAAAGACACAATTCAGCACTTACAGCCCCCCGTGGAGCACACGGAAGTACTGTGTCTGAGTGAAGGCTTGGTCCAACACTGCAAACCTGGGCTGTTCCATGTGAAGTAAACTTTTCCTAGTAACATGAGACTGCAATGATTGGTTAAAACATCATACCTTCTCCTCCAGCATCCACTTCTCCTGCTGGACCTCGGCAAGTCTCTGGAAGAGCTCACTGACTTCGTCGTCTGAAAGGTCAGCAGGTCGCTGGGACTGAGGGCTGCTGGTGTTGGACTGTGGAAAGAGAAACAAAACTTTACTGAAACATCTGCATTACTTACAGATATGCTGAAAAGACCATGTTTTGAGAATGTTTTAACTGTTGTTAAGTTCATTGACAAAGAAAGCTTAAAAAAAAAAGGTGTTTTTTAAAAATCTTTACAAAACTGATGTAATGCATATTTTTTGAGTCATGAACAATATGTTTTAACAAGTTTCAGTTATTAAATAACATTTCAAAGTGTTTAAATTCATTTTATGACTGCTTTTATGTCAGGCGGTACAACCAAATAGTTGTGTATATACCATAGTTGTACCACCTGACATGGAAAGTGTACCAACCTTTCATACTGGAAATTAGCAGTTTTTACAGGTATTTGAGTGAGATCTACAAACCTTTTTACTCTACTACAAGGATCAGTTGGGCTCCTCTGGATGATGCATTATCATGTTTACTGATATTACCTTGTCAATTCATAATAATAGAGCCATGTTTGCAGTTGTGCCACCCTGACATTCAAATTGCTGAACAAAAGTTTTTTAATTATCTCAACAGCTTTAAAACTAAAAGATTTGTTTATATGAAAGGTTTCAAACCTAAACTGATGCCATAGTCTTTAGTTTATTGTTTATTATTAAGACATCAGTTTAAATAGTTTTCTCGTCTGTTTGTTCGGACAGTTGCACCTCCTGACATTTTGGGGGTTTAAGATAACAAAAACATAAAATAATATGTATTATTTATGTACTAAAAAGAATACAAATTAAATAGGTTTTATAGAATGAAGTGATATATGTCATGAATTTACCATTTTTTTAAGGAAATAATGCACAAAAATATGCATGTCATGTCATTGACCCACAATCAAAGTCAATGGGGTCCAAATCAATGTTCAATGTATTAACAAAAACACTGTCACAATAAAACACATGAAAAACGAAAATGAGAAATGTTTAATTACCAACTAACATAAATACATATAGCTACATATAAATAACTAAAACTTACCAAAATAACAAAATAAAGTAAAATTACAATGAAAACAGAAAATATAAAAATAAAAGCCATTTTAAAATATTAATAAGTCGTATATATCATTATATATAAAAAAAATATTAAAATAACACTGAACAGGTTTGGAACAAAATTATGACAGAATTTTCATTTTTGGGTGAGTTATCTCTAACTTCAGGTTTTTTTTTTTTTTTGGTCTGTAACATAACACTGTGCCATTCAGCATCACATGAAAGTCACAGGAAGGAATTCCACCAGCCTCGATCATGTGACGGTTTTATTCTGTCCCTTAGTTTGTTTCAGGGCGTTTCAAGGAGCTGGAAACGATCCAAACAAACGAAGGTCGGCTCGTCCCGGAGACTCTCGCCGTCCCCTGTGTGTACTATTTTCATCCCATGAGTCTCATTTTCCCTCTGGCTTAAAAAATTATCTTCCCTTACAAAAGGAAGATGACAATTCTCCTTAAACACATCTCAGACATGACTGATATGCATTATGTTACAAATTGATGGCCTAAAACAAGAGTCTTGACATGTTGCATTTAAAAATCAACTAGATGATTTATGAATGATGCATCATTAATGTCTGTTGCACAAAGGGTGAGGGAGAGGTGCATGCTGAAGTTTAAAACTTAGTTTTAGGGGTTTGTTCAAATTCCTAGCCTTGGCAAACAGCAATAATTAGTCAAAGTTTCTGTTTTTCTTCACTAAACCACACTTACGTCCCTCAAGATAGTCTAGCATGTCACGACAACCATTCTTTTCTCCCCTGTTTATTCACAGGCACGGTATATTTATCGAATTTACACGAGTTCTGGTGTTTATTAATAGCTTCAGGAGGACAGAAATGCAATGGACAGAAAGGCTCCTGGGAGCTGGAGAAAAGGAAGCATCAACTGTGGCGACAGTATTAGCAAGGGTCGTTGGCCTCCAGTGGGTGGCTCTACCTTATTGGTGCTGGGAGCTGATGCGCCATCTTTCATGATCTCTCTGTAGCTGAAGGAGGAAATGCTACTGCTGTCACCCGTCTGCTGCGTACGGCTCGGGGAACTGATCTCAGACAATACCAGCTCCTCAAGACCTGCAAATACAAATGTGATGCAAAAAGAGGAATATTAGGAATATTATAAGGGCATAAATCACTAAGCGCTGCAGGTTAGCTAGATATTATATATAAGTTATATAACTTAACTCGGTATGTTTAGGCATACTCGCTTACTATTAGGACAAGACTATGCAAAATGGAAACACTCACGATATATCAGCCACTATATCGGTATCGATCGATATATGTTCATTTTTAATGTTATTGTTATCAGTCCGATATATTAAAGCTGATAAATAATTGATTATTTCCTTCAGCTGAGACACTACAGAAGCACATTGTTCACAATGATGGTTATGAATTGCTTGAAATGTGATTGGAGTCACTTCAAAAGGGAAAATACAGTTAAGTGCAACATGTACAGAGCAAGTCATTATAGACTACATAAAATTATAATAAGAACATTATAATTGTGTGCTTGGGACATGGCTTTTAATGGTGAAACTTTTGTTTTTGTAATTAGGATCTCAAAAATTAAATCTAAATCCAAATTTTTATATATCTGTCAATATATTGGTTATCATCTTTCAAATATAAAGAATTATCGGTTATTGCTATTGGCCAAAATGTATATCGGTGCATTCCTAACTCAATGAATTTATAACATGTACAGATAAGGATATAACCGTTATGAACTGAAGAAAACTGGTCTCAAATGCATTAAACAGCACAAGTATCTGACAGGTGGGCAAGTCCTGCAGCAGTTCACTATTTCCTTGGTTATTTTTCAGAAGCGATATAAATGGTATTGTCTCATTCTATATCTTGTTTGAAAATATATCGATATACCACACAGCCCTAGTTACTATTAAATAGCGGTTTCCCGATAAGGTAACTGCTATTATGATCAACAACTAGCTATTGCAAGGCAATTATCAGTTAGCAGCAATATCAGCACAAATTACTTTTACAATCAACAGATAGTAAGTGAAAAACTACTGAGTGAGTATTCTAGACTAGAGAAAAGCATGCTAACATACAGGCTATTTAGCAGAATGCCATCCATTAATACCTGCACTCACGGACAGAGAATCTACAAGGTAAACAATTCACAAAAGTTAGACGTCATCTGTTTTATGTAACATTTAATTACAGAATGTATGGAAGCACTATTGTTCAAAAGCACGGGGTCAGCAATTATAACTTAATACATTTATTCAGCAAAATTCAGGACAAATTAAACTGATCAAAAGTGAGAGTAAAGACATTTATAATGTTACAAAAGATTTCTATTTCAAATAAATACTGTACTTTTGAACTTCCAACTCAAAGAATACAGAAAAAAAGGTAGTTTCCATAAATATATTATGTAGCACTTAACCATTTTCAACATTGTTAAGAAGAAATGTTTCTTGAGCAGCAAATGAGCACATTTGAATTATAGTTGAAGGATCATGTGACACTGAAGACTAATGATGCTGCTGAAAATTCAGCTTTGCATCACAGGAATAAATTACATTTTATAAATACATAGAAATAAACTGATTTTTCATTTCTCACAATATGTCACAATATTACTGTTTTTGCTGTATTTATCATCAACTAAATGCAGCCTTGGTGAGCAAAAGAAGCTTCTTTTAAGACATTAAAAAAAATCTTATCAACCCCAAAATTTTTGAACAGTAGTGTATATATAAGCTCTGTTCCAAAAACTAGTGAGCTGCCTACCAAGAAGAAATCATAGGTGTGTTAATACTGACATGAAAGCTATTTCTAAGCAAGGTATAAGTTCACTTATACCTTGGTTTACAGAGAAGGCAATGAACTCAAGGGGGAAAAAAATGCAAGAAAATACAAATAAATCTACTTTTATAACATTAAATACCAAAAATATCAATGAATAGTATACTTTAAAACTGACTATTTTACTCATTATTTGTGTGCTATGTTTTCAGAGTATGAGATTGTTAGCTAAATGCTAAGTCTGCCTCTATTGGAATCAATTGTGAGTTGAATCTCTTTTGATTTGACCTTTCAGTTGGGATGCTACCTTAGAAGGTAGACTATCTAGGCAGCAAGCTCACTAGGTATTGTAACAGAGCTATAAATACTTCTTTTAAAGAAAGAAAAATATAAATAGAAGACAACAATGAAATCTGTATGTGCAGTGCCAAGTTGTTACCACCTTTTCCCCCCGCACAGTTTGGGACAGTGAACCAAAAAACATGCCGAAACTCTCTTTGAGAATGTGTGTGTGTGGACTTTCAGACCCTCTTGGACATTTGACAAAGATAAAGCTCCCTACTTTAAAATGTCTGATTCTAAACTTTCTGTACCGCAACCATTAAACATTTAGTGTACTTTAAATTATAAATGGCTCAAAAGAGGAGTGCCCTGGCACTGCCAACAATCTACAGAGAGCAAGTGCACATATGCATGGATCTGTAGCACATTTTTAGAGGGGCTCCATCAAATATTTACAGCACTCGCCTCTCCCTCCTTGTTGTGTGTGGGGTCCGTCCCCACAGGAGTTAAAGTTTTTAAGAAACAAACTAACAAATGTACTCCGAAAATTTTCTATTAAGTTGGGACACTGTATTGATTTTGATTCAGCGTTTGAGCATTGGAATTTTGAGCTGCCCATTATGTGGTCCTAATGTAAAAATTTGATCATAAACAACACAGGGATAAGGTATTACGCCTTGCATGCATGTCCTGTTAAAATCATAGTAAAAACCCCCTTTTTTATATGCAGTTCGTAAAAAAAATGTTCTCAAGACTACATAATAAAGATGTTTTCTGTGACGTCAACAACAATTTGTTTACATGCACCCTCATAATGTTAATATAATGAGATTTAGGCAATACTGCAATTAAATTTTACATAATTGTAGTACAATATGTGGCTTATGCAGATTTTAAATTGCAATAAACAGGCATGCAAAGCTTAAATTTCCTCTACTCTGTCCAAAGTGCGCATGTGCTTGGGATGTACATGAACTGCCTAAAATGAAATCAGTGATGGCAAGTATAAGAAACAGTGTCAATCACCAGTTGGTTGTTAAAATTTTTATGAATTCTAACAATGCAATGTTGTGAGAACATAAACGTGAATGGCGCTTGGTAAAGTTGATGGACCAGTGCTGCATCATCATGAAAGTTTAAGCCTTGCCAATTTAAATATTGAACCACAAGATGACGCAAAAAGGAACTCAATTTGTTACTCGTGTGCTGTGTGGGACGGTTTCTGTGCGCAAACATCCTAATTGGTGAGTATCCTCATAATACAGTAAGTTATGTCTTACGTGAATATAAACAGCTGAGAAAGAAAACGCATGTGTGTCAGTATATTTGATCCTTGCATTAGCTCACTGCTCTTATTTTACATTTGATTACTTTATTAAATTTCTGTACTTGAAAACTACTGTTAGATCTACACTACCGCTCAAAAGTTTGGGATCGGTAAGATTTTTAATGTTTTTAAAAGAAGTTTCGTCTGCTCACCAAGGGTGCATTTACTTAATTAAAAATACAGTAAAAACAGTAATATTGTGAAATATTATTACAATTTAAAATTACTGTTTTCTATTTGAAAATTTTTGAAAATATAATTTATTCTTGTGTTGGCAAAGTTGAATTTTCAGCATCGTTAATCCAGTCTTCAGTGTCACATGATCCTTCAGAAATCATTCTAATATGTCAATTTGCTGCTCAAGAAACATTTATTGTTTACAATTGTACAAAATATTTGTGTACAATATTTTTTTTTTCAGGATTCTTTGATGAATAGAAAGTTCAAAAGAATAGTGTTTATTTGAAATCTAATCTTTTGTAACATTATAAATGTCTTTACTGCCACTTTTGATCGATTTAATGCATCCTTGCTGAATAAAAGTATTAATTTCTTTAATTTCTTTTCAAAAAAATAAAAACAATTCTTACTGACCCCAAACTTTTGAACGGTAGTGTATAATGCTACAGAAGCTTTGTATTTCAGATAAATGCTGTTCTTTTGAACTTTCTATTCATCAAGGAATCCTGAAAAAAAAAAGTACACAACTGTTTTCAACATTGATGATAATAATAACAACAAATATTTCTTGAGGAACTAATCATCATATTAGAATGATTTCTGAAGGATCATGTGACACTGAAGACTGGAGTAATGATGCTGAAAATTCAGCTTTGCCAACACAAGAATAAATTACTTTGTAAAATATATTCAAATAGAAAACAGTTATTTTAAATTGTAATAATTTTTCACAATATTACTGTTTTTACTGTATTTTTAATGAAATAAATTAAACCTTGGTGAGCAGACAAAACTTCTTTTAAAAATATTAAAAATCTTACCGATCCCAAATTTTTGAGCAGTAGTGTACCTGAAAAGCACTAACTATTTTATTTGCACCTCTCTATTATTGTTATTTGATTATTTATTCTTATTTTATTACTGACTGTTTACATGTCTTTAACAATGATTTAAATTCATATTAGGCAAGTGAGGAGTTTTAGCTGTGGTATCGCAATTGGAATGTAGAATTGTGAATTTCCACTGGTATATAAAATTTTGGTGTGTTAACAGCCTGTTTTTGTGAAAATGTCATGACTGGTAAAAAGTATTTATGGCCAGTAAATTTTCACACAGCCATTGGCAGGTGTGGCAAAAAGTTAAAGGTCCCGTTTTTCGTGGTTTTTTGAAGCTTTGATTGTGTTTATAGTGTGCAATATAACATGTGTTCATGTTTCGCTTAAAAAAAACACAGTATTTTTCAAATAATTTACTTATCTGTATACCGCTGTTTCCACTGTCATAAAAACGGGCTGATGACTTCTTTGTTCTATGAAGTCCCTCCTTCAGAAATACGTAACGAGTTCTGATTGTGCCAGCGGTTCCTGTGTTGTGATTCGACAGCTCTGAGCGCACCGTGCCCGGAAAAGTCACGCCTCTTACCATAATGTGGAGATGCACGCGCTCAGTGTTATTGTAAACATGTCTTTAATTTTACCCTATCAACTTGAGCCGGAATCAGACCCGGTGATTGGACTGCGGGATGAAAATAACAGCGTTTCGACGACATGGCGACAAACACACTCTACAAACGCAACTCTTGTGTATTCCTGTGGGTGGAGGTTAGTCAAAAAACTGTTTTAGTGACGTCATTAAAGAAGGAAGTAGAGGGATGTAGTCCAAACTGGCCGTTCGATGTAGGCGACTTCTGTTAAATAAAATATCTCGCTTGGCATTGAACTTTGAGCTTTAAAATTTTACAGATTTTATTTATACTCTAACAACAACATTACACACTAACTAAAGTTTGAAACATGGGATCACGAAGAACGGGACCTTTAAGTTTTAGGCGCTGTATACATTGATGATGATGTCACGCACAGATTTGTAAATATAGTGATAAAGATCATTACATTTTTAGGATGCTGAGTTCATGACAACAACGCTGAGTCACATGAATATAATGCAGTATATTGATGGTTGAAAAACATTGAAATGAAGACATTTTAGGGTGTCAATGAAAAAAAAAAAATCAATACATCCGTAGAAATGTTTTTTGCATTTGACGCAAGTAGATTAAAACAGTGGCCAGTAACACACCTATTGTATGCGAGTTCATCATTTGTGTTGTGCATTAGGATATGTGAATAAAGAGGAGATGGCAATAATCAGAATAATGAAGTGAATAATCAGGATAATGAAGACTGTGCATAAATGGGAGTGAAGAGGTTTACTTGTGTCCTTACTGCAATTAAATCCTTACTCTTATTATTGGAAATAATCACATTATTGGTGCACATGTGAACATAGTCAATACTGTATGTACTGTAAAAAGTGCTATACAAACAAAATTGACTTCACTTGACTTAATATTATAAAACAGTCAGCTAAAGTCAACAAAAACCCATTTTACTCCTATATTGGTGAAAAGAAAAGAAATGGGCTGGGAGAATGTTATTCTTGAGAAATTTATCAGATTGTGAAAATTGAGTGTTACATACCAGAATGGAGCCAAAAATCTCCATGATATGCAATAACACCACTGTAATGTGAAAGAAAAACTACATTAATTCAATTTTCCTTTTTGGAAAAAACTATTTATAGCCAATGAGCCGATGCAGGAAAGTGAACTGCTCAACATCCCACAGGAACCTCATGCAAGAGCAAAGCGGACAGGCTCTTTATAATTCACTTCAGGTGGTAAGAACAGGCTTTGGGTTTGTCTCATTTGTAGCGATTTGCAGTTGGGGTGGAGCCGTCTTCAACTGCTGCCTTATTTATGCACAGTGCCGCATATTTACTTACCTGCTTTAAATTTTTCATTCATGTCCCCTATATGTGATGAAACAGCGACTGCTGAGGCCATCGCAGTTTAAATCACCTGAGAGGATGGTCGACCACTCTAAAAAGCTTTATTCCCTGCATTTACAACTGCTTTATATGGTGATAAAGGAGCTATGTCTCAAAATCTTAAGGGACAGAGAAAAAGTGTTTACCTGTCCGAGTCTTAGTGTTGGTTAAGATCTCCTGCAGCCGCTCCTGGAGTTTATCCGCTCTCTTTCTTTCCAGATGGAGCTGCCTCTTCAAGTCTTTCAGCTGTAGACATAACATGACAGGCATTATTTTGACAGCAGACAGACATTTAGCTTTGTAGACATTTAAGAATCCAGTAAATACAGTGGCTCCCGAAGTATTTGGACACTTAAACATGTATGAATATCACTGCATTGCATAATATAATAGCAAACCAATATATATCTATATAGACAACTTCACATCAATTAAACATCCTGTACATCCATTTTGCTGCAGTAGCACTACAAAAGCTTTTTTTGTTTTTGTCGGAAGAAAAAAACCAAAAAGAGGAGAAGATATATGAAATTTCATCCGTTTTCATCCAAAATCACTTCAAGCAGGAAGGAACTTCCCAGAGGGACTGCATTTGTAACCTAATAAACAGTGTGAATATATAAATAATAAACAATGCCATAGAAAAACTATAACCAAAACTTTGAGCTAAAAGTATGGACTGCTTCTGGAGCTGGAAACACACACAGGCAATCGATGAACTGTCAAACGAGATTCTATTGATGAAACGGCTACAGCGTTAATGAAAGCTGATCGACCCTCGTCAATGGGAGGTCTGGTTTCAGGTCTGTAGGGCAGAGAGGTGTCCTGCCCATCGCCTGGGACTATTTTAATTCACTTTCTGGGAAATGGAGAGAGGGAAAGCCCTGACTCATCTCTTTTTTTTTTCTGGCTGGATTGCCTACTTACCGCTGAACTACCTTTTTTCTCCAGGATTCTCTGTCCATCCACCGTGTCTTTAATCTCCTGAAATACACACACAAAGGTTATTATAGTTCAGCAAATAAGTCTTTATTTTAAAACTATTTTAAAATTTCTATTTTCAAATACCTTTTCAGTTTAGTTTGAAATAGTTCAGTGAGTTACAGTTTAGTCTTTCATTTTTCTTTATTTTAGACAATAAAAGAGAGCACACCATTCATTTACAGAGGGACTTCATTTACAGAAATTCGAAAATTCAATTACAGAAGAACTGTTATGAGGTTAATGTTTTTGAATGAAGTCTCTTATGCTCACCAAGTCTGCATTTATTTGATCAAAAATTCAGTAAAACAGTAATATTGTGAAACTGTGATGCAAAGCTGAATTTTCAGCATCATTACTCCAGTCTTCAGTGTCACATGATTCTTCAGAATTCATTCTAATATGATGATTTGGTGCTGATGAAATGTTTATGAAGCATTTATTTAAATGGAAATCTTTTGCAACATTGGGTTCTTACCGTCACTTTTGATCAACTTAATGCATCCTTGCTGAATAAAAGTATTAATTTCTTTTTTTCCCTTTTTTTTAATCTTACTGACCCCAAACTTTTGAACAGTAGTGTATGATGCTTTAAATCTTAATTTTAGTGAATTAGTCTTAGTTATATAATAACCATGAAACAAGTAACATCAGAACAAAGGAAAGTCCTAATAAATCATCCTAAAAATATTCAGATGAGACGAGGAAACACCGATTTTTGCAGCTCTGAAAACGAAACATCCCCCAGGAGCTGCTGGCACCAGATGCTCACACAAAGAACAATCTCATCCTACTGTTGAGTCACGCATCGTTCTTGAGTCACATTTGAAATTACTGCTGAGCTCCAGCAATCACACCCCCATAATATCCTCCATCTGAGTCATGCCTTATTTAGCATCTTAAAAACACATGGTTCTCATCACGTTGAAGAACTTACGCTCCAGCAGAGCCACTAGGAGACTGCCAGAAAAAAGAATCCATTCTGTTCACACACCTGTTTGAGTTTTCCGATTGTATCATTGAGATCTTCTCTCTCTTTCTCCATCTCCTTCACTTGCTGTTTAACTGCCTCCACCTCTGCAGCTTTAGCCTAAAAAGGGCAGGAAAATGTTCCTTCAATCATTTAAAATGCACAATGGATAAAATTTCTGGAGAAAATAAACCTTATTTCCTGGCTGGTGGAATGACCTGCCACGCCCTATCCGAGCAGCTGAATCTTTAGCCACTTTCAAAAAAAATGCTAAAGACGTATCTTTTTCGTCGGCACTTGACCCAGTAATAGTAGCACTTACCTTGATTACTATTTTCATTCCATCTATTTGTGTATTAATTTAAAAAAAAAAAATTTCCTTGCTACGAGCACTTTACTGTCATAACTGTGACTTCACTCAGCACTTATGTACTGTTGTTCTCATGTTGATTTGATTGATTCTACTGTTCTCATTTGTAAGTCGCTTTGGATAAAAGCGTCTGCTAAATGACTAAATGTAATGTAATGTAATGTTATTTACTTGTTTAATGCATATTCTGGTCTTACTGTGTGTGACTTGTCACTTATAAATGGGATATAATTTTATTGGTTAATATAATTTTTTCCATGCCCACATGGCTTTGGTTATGCTTATTTGTTCTCCATGCCAGCTTCCATGAAAGCTAAACTTTTATGGCAAAATAGTTAAAACACAATAAAAGGTGCTTAAAAACCTGTGTATGTTTTACTTACTATATTTTTATTTTTCAATAATAATAATAATAATAATAATAATAAAATTGAATTGAATTGAATTTAATTTAATTTAATTTAAAAATGCCTGTTTTTAAAATCTGATTTAGGTCTGACTTTATTAAAAAAAAAAAAAAAATAAATAAATATATATATATATATATATATATATATATATATTATATATATATATATATATATATATATATATATATATATTCAAAGTCAGATGGACATTGAAGAGGTAAAGGTGTCGTTTCATGTGATTTGGATCCATGTACTTTGTTTCCTAATTATATATTCAGATGTTCCTTTAAAATTGCAAAGGTGACCCCTTTATGTTGTTGGAAAACTACTGACTAAAAACCTTATTTCTTAAAAAAATATATATTTTAAAAAAAAAGAAAAAAAGTTCAGCTTGAACAAAATGATTTTCTGCCTTGGTTATGTCAGCAGAAAAGAAAAGTTCTAAAGAATATAAATTTTGTTCTCAAACTCTTTCATCAAAACAACTTCCTCTGCTTCTGAAATAACTTTTCTATTGTGCTAACATAACCAAGGATGTGCAGGCATGGTAGAAATAATATTAAATGTTAAGATCATATCCAACTTTATACGATCCACTCAAATCAAGATGGATAAAATCAAGTCACGCCAGAGATGGAATGGCCATAGGGACTTTTATTGGTGGTTAAGGTCAGTAGAATAATAAATTAAATGCAATTTAAACGGACTCCTACTACTTTACTGAAAACAAAAGTAATTAGATGGGATTTGAACTTGAGTTTCAATGACCTCATTCTGAAATGCTTAACTTTTGAGCACCTACGGATGATAAACGCATTTCATGCATTTGATAGTCTTTTAAGCTCATTAAGTAAATTCTGTCAAGCAAGCATCCATCAACTCAATGAGACATGACAGAATAAAGCCTTCTAATGTGAGTGCTTGAGACTTGAATATGTATGAAGACAACAAATGTGTCATAAAGACAAAATGTGCTAAATATAGCTTTACCGCTTATTACTTCATCTGCTTTAGCTGAATGTATTCCATTAACTGTTATCGAACACCAAATGTGCTTTTATCATCACACACGCATCCAAAAGTTTACCTCCAGCTGGACTGTGTGATCTTTCTGTACCCGCTGGATCTCTTCTGCATGGTCCAGTTTGTTCTTTTCCATGGTCTCCTGCTCACAACACACAAATGACACCAGCATCAAATATAAATCAACCACACATCCAAGCGTGACAGTTTTAAGATAAATGCAACCTTGTGTTTTTTTTTTTTAAATATTAAAACAAATCCACTAAAAATGCTCTTCTTTTTAACCATTCGGCATATTAAAGTCTATAACACGGTAACGACAAAAACAACACTGACATCATGTGGTCAGAATGATACCCAGATGTAAACAACAAAAGACAGTTTCCATCTCTGGCATTGCTCTGCAGTGAGAGATGGCTGTAAACCCACAGTACCTCGGCTTCCTTGAGTCTGCGTTCAAACCAGCCCTTCGTCCCCTCCATGGACTGAACCTGAGCTTTCAGCTCCTCTACATATGGCTGAAGACCCTCCAGCTCTTTGGTACGAGCCTCAAAAAAATAAAAGAAATACAATTGTGAAAGGAAATTTAGCAGATCGTTTTTTGCCCAAAGTACACTTTGTACAGACACAATCCACCTGAAGCAAACTGAGGTTAAGTGCTTTATTGAAAGTTCATGTCTCAATCTACACACTTTCAGTTACCGGCCCAGAAATGTTCCTTACTTTCTCATCTCGTAGCTGTGAGCGAATCTCCTCTTCCGTGCGGTTCTTCTCCTCGTGGAGGCCGCGGAGCTCCTTCTCGTAGCGAGCCCTGATGCTCAGCACCTCCTTCTCATGCTGCAAACGCACGTTGCTGAGTTCCTCTTTGTGCCGAGATTTCTCCTGCGCCATCTCAATGGCCAGTTCATCCAGCATGGCCTTACGCTTATCTGCAGTCTGACAGAACAGTGAGGTATTTAGTTTTAAATAAAATGTGGCAGTTTCAAAGTTTATTTAATCTTTTTTTTTTTGAAACATGAATTTTTCTTGAAGCATAAGACTTTTCATAAAACATAAGGCATTATCTTCTTCAACAACTGGTATTTAGATAATGGGTATTTAGATCGAAATCTGTTTATTACTTTATATAAAGAATGCTATAGACAGGCTTGTCTTTAAAGAGGACCTATTATGCTTTTTTTACATTTTCAATTTTTTTTTAGTGTACAACGTTGCTGTTTGAGCATGAAAACGGTCTGCAAAGTTCCTGCTCAAGGCATAAGCAAGAAAAAAAAAGGTGATGTGGCCTAGTTGAGTTGTGTTAGTAGTGTTTTGAAACTTGCAGTTATGGTAAGGGGCGTGACCAATCACAACACACTGGTCCTGGAACTGGTGCAAGAAACCTTGACTAACATTACATATTTTAGAGGGGGAAAAAAATAAAAAGTGCACAAAAAGAGGTGAATCTTCCAGAGCCCATTTGTGTCTAAATCCGATTGCGGTTTTTAAATTAATAAAGTCATTATGATGGTCAAAAGATCAGAGTATTAACTGATGGAAGAACGAGCAGAGCGAACGGACTCACTAAAGAAGCTTAAATGACGACAGAGATAGTGAGTGCACCAAACGTTAAACTACTTTCACCTGCTGCAGTGGGAATTGACTGAATTGTGAAAAGATCAGAAGGTAGAAAAGAGGGTTTGTGTGTATCGTCACCTTTCTAGCGTCTTCTAACTCCTGCTGTAGCTTGTCCTTCTCCAGACCAAGTTCAGTGAGCTGCTCCAGCAGTCGACTATTCGCTCGGTTTGACTCCTGATCATCAAGAAGAAGTCAAATCATTATGTATAATCTGAATACAAAGAGATATTTTACATTTAACTATGTTAAAATATGTAATTGCTGCAGTAATAAAAGAACTAAAGTAATTTTGCCATTAAAAAAATGATTCCTATACAATCCAATAACATTTTTCTCAGACATACGATGTTTAATTGTTGCAAATGCCTTTCTATGTTGTTTAAAAAGTAAACGGGTACCAAAATACCTGTAGCTGTGAGTTGAGATCATCTCTCTGTGCCAGGAAACTCTCCTGTTCTGTACGTCTCTGCTGAAGCTCTGCGTTGAGAGCCAGATTTTGCTCTCTCAACAAATTCAGTTCCTGAGTCTTCACTGTTTGGATCTGTGAAAAACACACACTGAGTTTCAGATGCTCAAAGAACCCAGAGCAACTAAATTAAGTCTTCTTCAGTTTGAATTCAGTGTATAAGAGAGAAAAATGCCAACAGAAGAGTGGAAAGAGCTTAACACCAGAGAAAAGCTGAGAAATGCAATACAGCACAATGCAGCACAATGCAGAATCCAATATCAATATAAGTGTACCCATGAGTGCTTTTAAGCCAAATATAAACCTTCACGCATGATGCAGCATACGCATGTATGTGTGAACATATATAAACAAAATATCTAGGCTAGCACAAGTACTACATACATAGAAATAAATATATTAAATATGATAAAAGTTTTCAAAACCTCAACCAGGGTTAAAGTGCAGTGGAAGTCCTGCCAAATTAATCTTATATGCAGCCTTGGAGTACAAATTAAATTATTCATATTTATTTAAATATTAATATTTAGCTATTGGTCATAATGGGTTTGATTCCCAGGGAGTGCACATAGAAATGCAAATATACCTTAAATACATTGTAAATCACTTCGGATAAAATAAATAAGCATAATGAGTTTAATCATATAGTAATAACCAGTGCTGGGTAGTAAATGATTACTTGTAATCTGTATTATGTAATCAGATTGCATTATGTAATCAGATTGCAAAAATTATATACTTTTTAAAAGACAACCGTTACATTTTTATTGATTAAATGATCACTTAATATCCACAAAATGGGAGTAAATTCATAGATTCTCATTAATTCTTCTTTTTGTCTTTATAAATTGTCCTTTCTAAAACAGCCTATTGCTTACGTATGTTCAGAAAGTCTTCCAGTTTTGTGGAATTACACAAGTCAGAGGCCACACAGCATATCAAACAAAATATTTATAAAATATAACACACTTTTTGTGTTTTATTTTGATTGTTTTTATTTGAAAATTTAACATTTTTATGGTGTAATTAATTATCACCTTTCATAAACTTATGAACCCCCAGCAGTTCCTTCAAAAACCGTTTGGGAAACCCTGACATAATTTAATGTTTAATGCACTTAATTTTGTTGACGACAAATTTTCAACAATCTTTTTTTTTTCTCTTTGTATTTTTATATCAATATAGTACAAGTTTATTCTATTCAAATCTAAGTGATAAACAAGTTAAGGCTAAGAGTAAAGTCAAAGTAATCTAAAAGTAATCAAAAAGTAGTCCGATATCATTACCTAAAATGTGTAATGTAAGAAATTACGTTACTAACTAGGGATGCGCAGTGGAGCCAATATCTGTATCTGTAACTAGGGCTGGGCGATACATCGCATGCGATTGTCACGCGCATTTTGTCAGTAAAGCCGGTTCCCTGATTACCGCTAAATCACCATCACCTGCTTTCAAATGGAGCGGCATTTAATAGACAGAGCCGTAGATCACTGATAAGCTACGCAATATCGCGTTCATATCGCAGATGAATCGCCTTCAATAATGAACGCGATATTGCGTAGCTTATCAGTGATCTACGGCTCTGTCTATTAAATGCCGCTCCATTTGAAAGCAGGTGATGGTGATTTAGCGGTAATCAGGTAACCGGCTTTACTGACAAAATGCGCGTGAAAATCGCATGCGATGTATCGCCCAGCCCTATCTGTAACAATTTCAAAATTATTTGTATCTGTATTAGGATAAATCCGGAAGTGGGTGGGGCTTTAACGGAAAATTGTGAATTACATAAGAAGCCCGTAATGTAATGTAATTCTATTGCCTTCATAGTTTTCATTTAACAAATATTCCTTGTATGGCTCATAAAATAAAATAATTTTTTATTATAATTATAACATTTTTTAAATATCTTCTAATTAAAACAACAATACTAAATGTTAAATAAAAGAGGAAAAATATCTTCTTTTTTTTAATATCCAGAGAAACTTTGTGTACAGAGTTATGTCAGGACAATCATCCACAACCTCAAATAAGAGGACTCTATATAAAATAGCTGAATAGAGAAAAAAAAAATATTCAGCACTTGAAAATTGCCAAAAAAACTTTTACTATGCATATCTGAATCAATTATAAAGAATGCATGCTGGTCCGTCTCAGGGAACATTATTTATTAAAGTTTACACTCATTCATGTTTCATAGAGTACAAGGTTTAAAACATTTAAAATAGACATATCAAATAGTAGAAAATGTGTATGATGTAGTATTTTAGCTGATATTATTCGTCAAAGCTCTGATTACTCTGAGAGACGCACAGTGAAGACAATGTGATGACAGAGTGTGTATTCGCAATCGCACTCTGCTCATTTCATTCATATAGTTTACATTCACCTCACACACTCATTATGGCGCAGGGATTTATGTATAATAATGTTTATGTATAATATCTTGCTATGCTATCTTCTGGCTTACCTGTTATCTAGCAAACACGAGAAGTGAACGAGTATTTTTCTTATTATTTGGTTGAATTCATTATTCGTTTTAAAGTCAATATCTGTGTATTCGACTTTAGGCAAGTCCCTACTACGGTTTTCATCATATAATTTGTATTCGGTAATGGACTACAATTTGTAAGTAATCTACTCAGCACTGGTAATAATGGCATTTATACAGTGGGTACGGAAAGTATTCAGACCCCCTTAAATTTTTCACTCTTTGTTATATTGCAGCCATTTGCTAAAATCATTTAAGTTCATTTTTTTTTTACATTTTTGCAGATTTATTAAAAAAGAAAAACTGAAATATCACATGGTCCTAAGTATTCAGACCCTTTGCTGTGACACTCATATATTTAACTCAGGTGCTGTCCATTTCTTCAGTTCTACACCTTCATTTGAGTCCAGCTGTGTTTGATTATACTGATTGGACTTGATTAGGAAAGCCACAAACCTGTCTATATAAGACCTTACAGCTCACAGTGCATGTTAGAGCAAATGAGAATCATGAGGTCAAAGGAACTGCCTGAAGAGCTCAGAGACAGAATTGGGGCAAGGCACAGATCTGGTCAAGGTTACAAAAAAATTTCTGCTGCACTTAAGGTTCCTAAAAGCACAGTGGCCTCCATAATCCTTAAATGGAAGACGTTTGGGACGACCAGAACCCTTCCTAGAGCTGGCCGTCCGGCCAAACTGAGCTATCGGGGGAGAAGAGCCTTGGTGAGAGAGGTAAAGAAGAACCCAAAGATCACTGTGGCTGAGCTCCAGAGGTGCAGTCTGGAGATGGGAGAAAGTTGTAGAAAGTCAACCATCACTGCAGCCCTCCACCAGTCGGGGCTTTATGGCAGAGTGCCCTGACGGAAGCCTCTCCTCAGTGCAAGACACATGAAAGCCCGCATGGAGTTTGCTAATAAAACACCTGAAGGACTCCAAGATGGTGAGAAATAAGATTCTCTGGTCTGATGAGACCAAGATAGAACTTTTTGGCCTTAATTCTAAGCTGTATGTGTGGAGAAAACCAGGCACTGCTCATCACCTGTCCAATACAGTCCCAACAGTGAAGCATGGTGGTGGCAGCATCATGCTGTGGGGGTGTTTTTCAGCTGCAGGGACAGGACGACTGGTTGCAATCGAGGGAAAGATGAATGCGGCCAAGTACAGGGATATCCTGGATGAAAACCTTCTCCAGAGTGTTCACGACCTCAGACTGGGCCAAAGGTTTACCTTCCAACAAGACAATGAACCTAAGCACACAGCTAAAATAACGAAGGAGTGGCTTCACAACAACTCTGTGACTGTTCTTGAATGGCCCAGCCAGAGCCCTGACTTAAACCCAATTGAGCATCTCTGGAGAGACCTAAAAATGGCTGTCCACCAACGTTTACCATCCAACCTGACAGAACTGGAGAGGATCTGCAAGGAGGAATGGCAGAGGATCCCCAAATCCAGGTGTGAAAAACTTGTTGCATCTTTCCCAAAAAGACTCATGGCTGTATTAGATCAAAAGGGTGCTTCTACTAAATACTGAGCAAAGGATCTGAATACTTAGGACCATGTGATATTTCAGTTTTTCTTTTTTAATAAATCTACAAAAATGTCAACAATTCTGTGTCTTTTCTGTCATTATGGGGTGCTGTGTGTACATTAATGAGGAAAAAAAATGAACAAATGATTTTAGCAAATGGCTGCAATATAACAAAGAGTGAAAAATTTAAGGGGGTCTGAATACTTTCCGTACCCACTGTATATATGACTGTACTGAAGTTTTGTTTTAAGTTATCACAATGCCATACTTCCATAAGACACTAGTCACACTGTCTAGACTAGAAAATTAAAACAACAGACAAACAAGATTTCAAAGCAAAAATGCATCTAAATGAACCTCCATGAATTGTCATTTAAATACTGACACTTTTTAAAATAATTAAAAGAAAATATGACATCAAACAAATTGGTGTGAACTGAAAGTGATTTGTACATAGGCAATAGCTTTAAAGCTGATGAAAGTGGCATTAGTACATGTGTATTTTAACAGTTAATGGCACAAAGAGCATGTGTGTTAGACCAGACATGGTCATTGAATGAAGATGATGAAGGAACTGGGGTTGATGAAGGTCGTGATGCTGTATCAAGGTCAGGTACCTGTTCTAGAGCCGCTAGATTTGTCCTGAGAGCATCGTTCTCACTCAGCATGCCCTCCACCTGCTCCTGACTGACCGCGCTCTGACACGCTACCTGCAGCTCCGCCCAAACATAAAACCACCCCACGAGAGACAGAGAGAGAAAAGAAGGAACAAAAGAGAAAGCAACACAGAAAGATGAAAGAATGAAAGAATAAATAAATGAAAGATTGAATAAAAAAAAAAAAGAATGAAAGAACAAAAGAATTAAGTACAAAGAAAACCGGAAAAAAATTGAACATTAGAATAAATTAAATAAAAAAATAAAATATATACAAAATGTGAAATATTTGAAAAATAAAAATACAAAATATTAATGTAATAAATAGAATTAAAAAAATTTAAAAAAGAAAACCCGCAATAACATGAAAGAAAAGAGCAAATTAATAAATAAGAGATTGAACAAAAACAATTTTTTAAACAATGTAAAGAATGAAATAATGAACAAAGAAAATTAAATATAATAAAATAAATAAAATATATATAAGTACATTTTGGAAAAAATACAAAAATATAAAATATGAAAGAAATACAGAATACAAACAAATAATACAAAATAGCAAAAAATAATGGAAAAAAAGCCAAAAACAAATAAAGAACAAATGAGGGGAAGAACAAAAAAGGGATTTAATTTTAAAGAAAAAAGAAAAGAAAAAAGAACAAAATAAATAATGAAAAAGAAACGAAAATGAATAAAGGCAATGAGGAAGGGAACATGTACAGAGAAAGAAACGTATGTGAAGGATGAATGAAGACATGTCCAGCAACAGCATGGGATTGTAGGAGTGTTGGAGAAGATGAATACAGGAAGATTAAAACCCGAGAGGGTGAACGAGAGCAAGAGATGATAAAGAAAGCAGAACACCCAAAACAAGTGAAAAGAAGAGAGAAGAAAACAGGCCGAGTTAGAAACTCCACATCAAACAGAGGAGACCCAGTCAAGCAGTTCTGAATGGAAAAACAGAACAGGGAGGTTCTTCATCCTTATCTGCTTGTTGCACATGAGAGGCAGCTGTTTAATTAAGATTTGTGACCTCACGGAGGAAGTGAAAGACATTTGTGGTGGCGGGACCTGCAGTAGGGCCGACAGCGTCATAAGAGGGGCCCTTCCCTCAGGGGCCCCTGCGTAGCATGTGTGTGCCCCTCAGCCACCGGCACTGAGCCCCACTAATCCTTAATTACTCAGCTGATCCTGAGTACCATCGTCCATAAATGCTCAATTAAACAGGCTGCTCTTTAGGTAATTATAAACTTCTCTAACTTCTCCTTAAGCACAATGAGTTTGCTATCAGCAGAAAGACGGGTGGGTCACGCTAAAGACGTCTTCCAGTTTGGGGATAGTTTACTCAAAAATTAACTAACTTTCTTAAAACATACAAGGAGACACTTTGAAGAAGGTTTACACTTCTCTTTTCAATATACAGTGAAAGTGAAGCTCTAAAAAACAGAGCATATTCATATTTAATCACTTTAAATCATATTAGTTGAAACTTTTACCCTCCAAGAGTTGCAAAAAATCTTTGGCATTCATGAATATTTAAATATAGTGCACTCTAGCTTTAAAGTCAATTAAAATAAAAAGCCATGAGTGAATATGCAAAAGTGCAAATGACACCTGAGGGGAAGATTATTAACGAATGACAATTTGACCACTTGAATTTCAGTCTGTTCCTCTCAAAAAAGTTCAATCTCAGAATGTAGTGCAAAAGTCCTATTTTTATGATGCTGTTTTGTCATTTTTGGAGCTCAATAACATCGGTCTTCATTCACTTTCACTGAATAGAGAAAAACAGAAAAGGACATTCTGCTAAACTTCTGTTGAGTTCCACAGAAGAACATCATACAGGTTTGGAATGAAACGATGGCGAGGAAATGAGAACAGATTTTTTTCTTTCTGGCTGAAATACTGGATAACTAAGACTGAAAAGAGCTTTCCAAGCAAAGCTAAACTGCATTTAAAAACAGAACTGAGAACAAATACAGCTAAATGATCACAAAACTGCATCCTGCCATTTAAAAAAAAAAGTCCAATTTTCATTATTTGATTTTTTTAAGCGTAACAATAAAAATGTAATTGTGTTCCATGCTGATAACAACACCCACATGAGCCTTTTACGGTTTATTTAATTGAATCTGTAGGACCTATTATCATTAAAATCACACTCAATTTATGCAGATTAATTGTCTGCTTTCTCTCTTTTATAAACCTGTTAGTAAACAGCCAACCAGCAGACGTGGAAATTGCAGATTAATTCTCTGGAGACGCACTAATGACCATCTGTGATGGAATAAACATTAAAAGAAATGCTAAATGAACATTTTAACCAACTATTAATCTTCTGTATTCTTCCTTTGATTGCCTTTGCTGATGTTTGGAACGAAATACTAGCACAATCTGCAGTATGAACTGTATAGTACAATGAATACAATACAGTATACAGTGCTAAATATTTTAAACGTAAGTATGCAACATCGTTGTCACATGACCATCTTAGAAATGAATGTTTGTTTTACATTTTTAACCAACTTTGTGCAAAAATGAACCTTCTGATTTATTTATCATGCTGAAAACACTAAGTCAAGTGAAACATATAAATATAATAACCTAAAACTAAACAGGTTTGGTGGTCTCGTAAAAGGAGGACACAGCTACCTGATCTTTGAGCGCATGGATGGCCATCTCATGCTCTTTCTGTTTGCTCTGCAACTGCTCCTTCAGTTCAGTGACGTTCTGAAATCACACACACCAACTGTCAGGCGGGAAGATTCAATGCATTTTTAGTATGACAGTGATGAATGCAGCAGCGTGTCTACGGTCCATTATTTTCTGCAGATGTGCCTCCGTGCCAGAATCTAAAGCTGAAGCACCGACTGCAGTCTTTAGCCCACTCCCAAGGGTTTGCAAATGTTTATCATCATACTCCCTTAGAGCCCATCTATCGATCGCCCTCTGAGATATGCAACAAATGGGCTTTAATAATGAAGAATTTGGCAGGGCGGGCTTGAGCGGATCTCACCTGGTTGGCGGCCATTAAATCTGCCTGCAGTTTCTGCACGCGAAGGTTTATGGATTTGAGCTCCTCCTCTTTCCTCTGCTGGATCTCATCAATTTTAGTCCTGTGGAAACAAATGCATCATATGCTATCAGGGGTTTGATGTGAATAATGTGTGGTAGGGTCTATTTTCAGGTATTGTAAAACGAATAACAAAATACAACAGCAAATTCAGCAGGAAAAAAAACATGGGGCGTATAAATGACATCATTGGAACAGATGTAGTATACACACACACACACACACAAAATAAATTTCACTGTTAGCTTCACTTAAACCATTCTTGTTCACATTACTTAACTCATGTAACTACATGAACGTAATTTAACGGAGTTGTTTCTACTAAAAATGAGTATTGTCAGCTTTAAGTGTTTGTTCAATCAACTTAACATTGCTGAGTGAAACGCACAAATTAATGTTGACATAACTAACTGGGCAGTGGATCCATAGTTCCCAGCATACATAAAAAAATATCCCCCCGGGTGAAGCTACTCCACAAACCACCAACAGAGCATATAAAATACCAAAAATAAAGCTTTTTTTAAAACATCGGCAAGTAAAATGCTGCATTTAAATAGAACTTTCTCTTTACGACCACAACAAATGGGACACTTTTCAGACGCGCATTCCGGATTCACCTCAGGGCCAGGCGCAAATCAAACGAGCGCGGAAAAGGTGCAGGTGACAATGAGGGAGCTTCAGTTGAACAACAGTGAACTGCGGTCAGATGACATGTTGTCAGGCTATGTTGGTAAAACTAAGAAAAAATAACATGACTGTCCAATCAGCCATTATACTGTGCTCGCGAATGCACTCAAGAATTGCATGCGCTGCATAATTACTTTATTATAAAGCGCAAAAGAAACTATGAGCAATGACCGTCGTAGTTCTGTGGTAAGTTAAGTCATGAAATTACCAAACATGTGATTAAAGCCAAAGTCCCTTTAAGATAAGTCATTTCACTCGGCGGCCATCTTTGAAATGCCTCTCGGGCATCCTGGGCATCATGTAATCTCTTTGAATGGGGAAACATCAAATTCTCCAAAACTGTTCGCCAACCTTACGATTAAATTTCATATTTGAAATCAACAATGAAATCGAACAACAACTGGCTCATAAATGTAGTTTCTAAACGCTCGAATCATGACAAAAAAAACTGTATTTTTCAGGCTGGATCAAGCTAATGCGCATGCGCGGACCTAAATGCGCGTCTCTTCGGAGGCGCGTGTCTGACTGTTTCTATAGAAACCGGTGATTCTAACGGCCGCTGAAGTGACGCGAAGACTTTACCAGTCAGCGATTGGCTCCTATTTAGAAGGCGGGACTTATTCCGCCATATTGCGCGTTACACTTTCTCCCATTCAAAACAATACGAGTGACACGTCTTGTGTTATTCTATAGTCTTTGTTAAAGCTGCCTCAAAACTGCATGTATGTATTTGTTGACATGGTTTTAAAGCTATTGTTATCCAATTTGTTGGCCTTAAAACGTCTTAAAAATGCACATATGTACACCAGGGAAATCTAAATTTTCTCAGGGGAGCATGCCACTGAACCCCCCCTAGCAAACAACATTTTCTGACCTCTGTAATTATGAAACCCTGCGTGCGGCCCTGGTTCTGAGGAAATCTGAGGTAAACGTGCATTTCTACAGATGTGCACACTTTAGGACTAAAAGCTTGTATGTGTATGCACTGTGATCACTGTGTTTTTTTTCACAAATCGCACCCTGGTGTAACATTAAGTAAACTGCACATATAAAATATTATGTGACAGTGACAAATCCATATGATTTGTATTTATTCAAAGAAATTGTCAGCTTTACTTGAATTTCTTTTGTTCGTACAAGTAAATTGTTATTTGTACAAATTACTCAATATAATTGCTTGGAACCACTTGACACTGCTTTTTTTAATTAAATCCAAGTGTGTAGAATTGGGTTCTGGAAGTAATAATGCCATTCAAAATATTTCCAGCAAACTCTGAGATATTTAAAGTGCCCCTGTGCCATTTTAAAGGCTCCTAATTTTGTTTTGTAGGTCTCTTACTATAGGTCTACATCAGGGTGCCCAATCCTGTTTTTCCATATCAATTTGAGCCCGAAGTCCTCATCCTTTGGAAGTACATGCAAAGTGGATTTGCTTTGGCAGCGCAGAAAACAGCATCTTCTAGACATGTCGACAACGCGAACCAAATTCTCCCAACCCTCAGCTACAACTACAATGTTTAGGATCAAAGTAGACATCGTTCACAGGCAGCCAATAAAGACCATTGACTGGCATTATGCAAATTTGTTACAAACCTACGTAGGTTCAAGTAGGAAGTAAGACTGGATTTACTGATGTTTTTTTGTTGATTGCTGATTTTTTTTTCTTTTGGGAGACTAACTCCATTTATTGTGCACTTTGATCTTTGAAACTTTGCAGACCTTTTACATTCACGAAACGGCTATATTAAACATTGCATGAAAGGTAATATCTGAGAAAGCACAATAGGGGCACTTTAAACAATATATTATGGCTCTATGGAATTGATTTTCAAAAACTGAAGGCACTAAACAGATGCAAATGTGTATGATCTGTTCCGAGAGTGTACAAAGAGTCGGATCAGTTTAAAATCAAGCGGAAATATAGCAAATTAGATTTTTCCATTGAAATCAACGGATCTGCAACATTCAGAGGTAGCGTGCACAGTATTGTGCAAGGCCCCTAACCGCTGATTCACACGGGACGTCAGCGTTAATGATTCTCATTTACTTTGAATGGGTGATGTCATGCGTTGCTGAAATGAATGGTGGGTTCTGCTGCATCACATCACTGCTGTTGCTTGTGACATAAGTTGAAAATTTTTCAACTTTTCAAGGGCCAACGCAGGTGTCAGCCAATAAGATCATCTTATGCAAATACCCTAGTGTAGACCCTAGCCAATTGCATTCATGCAACACCGGAAAATAGAGGAGCATCAAAATGGAGGAAAAGCTTATTGCGGTGGGTAATCATCAGTCTTTATATATGTACCGGGACTCATAACATAGGAACCAAGCCTGGAAGGAGGTGGCAGAGGCAGCTGGTGAATCTGGTGTGTATTGTGCTTGTATTATGTCCATGTACTCTGCTTATCATTGAATGACAGCTAGCATAGCATGTAAGTAAGCTGGAAATAATGTGATTGGCTGTTATCACTTTGACAATAGTGTCAGCACCAAGCTTCAGACGCCCCGTGTGAATCAGCCGTTAGACACACAGAGGCTCATACTTTTGCCTTGTTTATTGTTTAGAATAAAAAAAGTTAAAATATGGTTTAAGGTTTATAACCCCTAATTGAGAAATTAAATGGGAAATACACTTCCAGAACTCAAGCAGCTAAAAAAGTGGGCAGCCCCTGTTGAGCTTTACCGCAAAATAACTGCTCTGCTGGGTTTGTCTTTCTCACCTGCTGTCATTGTAAAGTGCTTCCTTCTCAACTTGTAGCCGCTGGAAGCTGTAAGAGAAGCATAAAGAGACTGGAATCTTTATTGGCCCTAAAAAAAAAACCCCATACAGCAGTGATAAATAACAGGCAGCATCTCCTGATCAGTGAAAACAGGCTCTGTGTTGACCAGAGGGATGCGGAACGGAGGCGGTCTGTGCTGATACAGCAGTCTACAGCAAGTGCCAGGACAACAAGTTCACATTCAGACTCGTTACACTGACACAGTGACTGTCGCTAGGCCACAGCTGAGTTACCACAGCACCCGGGATGGAACGCTAGGGGGTGATGTCATCACACAGAGAGCTTTGATTGGCTACTGTACAGAGGAAGAGCGTATCATGGACTCAAGTTAAATGGAGGATTGAGAGTCATTTATCTTGTATTTGAGAGGGTAATGTGTTCAAATGGAACATTAATATTGTCCATTAATACTGTCTTTAACATTCATTCTTCTATATTTCAGCAGGTTTTGCATGAAATCACTCCAGCACTGTCTTCCTCAATTAATCACTGCAAGTTGCAGTCTTACAAGTTTAAAAACAAATTAAGAAATTAATATTACTTTTAAAAACTCTGTGTGAGATAATGCACATTCACATGAGAACGGCCGACTGAGAACTGCGCATTTCTACCATGGCTTTGCTTTTGCTATGTCCATGCCACTAGATCATGTCAACTGTCATGCTGGCCAACACAACATACACAACATAAAAAAGAAATGACGGAGTGCACCTTTAAGTAATGCAAAGTGACAGAAAAAATAAATATATTTTGAGAAATGCAAAAAGGAAAGAGTGAGTGTCTCTGAATATTAAGTGAATTTTGGGCCATAAAGAAATGTTTCGTGTCCAGTTTTATATTTAAATGTGCTTAAAGGGATAGTTCACTCAAAAATGAAAATGTAGTCATTTTTAACTAACCCTGGTGTTATTCTAATGCCGTATGACCATTTTTCTTTATCTTTAGACCACAAAAGGAGAAATTAAAAATCCTGTTTCATTTTTTGGTTGAACCGTCCCTTTGATATATGAAAGTGCTGAACATATAAGACAAAAAAAGCAAAAAAGTAACTTGCACTTACCTCTCTTGTTTTTTCTTCAACTTATCAGACAACTAATAAATAATAATAAAAAAACAATACATTATCACTTGGCATTTTATCATTGAGCACATGCTTTCTTAGACATGTGACACTAACTTTAGCATTTTCTTCTTGTAGTTTTGTGATTTCTGTCTGCTTGGACATCTGAAAATGAAAAGAAATACATTACAACAAGAAAAGTCTTTTGTATTGGGGGCTAAAATATGGATAAACAAAAGGACAAAAAGACCCAACAATCTGATCTTTTAAAAAGTGAATAATCAAAATCAGATAATGAACTGAAAATACAATATGTTTCAATTGATAATGCAAAAATTAATGATAAACCTGAAAAAAAGTTTGTTTTTAATATCTGACCTTCTAAAATGTTCTATTATTTGCCTCTAGAAAACATCTGCCTCTTAAACCTCCAAAATGCATGTTTCATCATAGATATGGAAGTATTCTCTGGTGCAAGGTGAGAATAAATGCATCCAAAATTAGCACCCACGGCGAGGGTAAAAATATACACTCATCAGCAAAACGAATCCTAGCATTTTGTCCTTTTGTCTGTTTCATGCTGTCCTGGGCATTTAGAGGATAAAACTGATGTTTTTACCTCTAGTGTCTGGAGTTGTTCCCTCAGTAAGCATTTCTCCTCCATTTCCGTTTGAAGCTTTAATGCCACCTCTGAAACCCAGTGTTAACAGACATCAATGCACACGACCCCTAAAATATCTTGAGTTTGAGAGGTGTTCAACTCATGCTCAGTCAGTGTCATACCATTGTGCTGCTATTTGAAGATCCAGAACACAATCTTCCCTAGTTCTACTCACTTAACTCTTCAGTGAGTTTGATAAGGTCACAACTTTAAAAGGAAGCTGTCAGAAAGATGTACTCACCACTCAGTTCATTATCTCGCTGTTCCAGTTTGACGCTTTGCACTTCGGCCTAAAGAACAAAGAAGACCAAAAAAAAAAATTACACTGTGAAAATGAACTCTTGTCCACAAAGAATTTTAACAGCAGGTTCTAAAAAGTGGCAAGACATATAAAACCCCAGTAAATGCCGAAATCACTGGACGTTAAAAGGAAAGCACTTCATGAAATGTGACTTTCCGCATATGAAAATATTAAAAGAAACCCTATTTACTAATTTAATAAATGTTCCAGGACTTATTGTAAATGATGCAAGTTATTCTGGTTATATTAGGTGGCCTTAACTACTATGTACTTGCATCACAAAATAAGTACAATGTACTTATTGGGTTCATACTGAATTGCAAAACACTTTTGCTGCTATTGAGGTGGGATACGGGTAAGGTTAGGGACAGGTTTGGTGGTATGGGTAGGTTTAAGGGTAGGGGTAAGGTGTAAGGGATGGGTCAACAGTGTAATTATAAACGTAATTACAGAAATTAAATTACAGATGTAATTACATACAGGTGTTTTTAAAATATAAGTACAATGTAAAAACATGTATGTACACAATACGTGCATTGTATCAAATGATTAATTTAAATGTAAGTACAAAATAGTTAAGGCCACTTAATATAAAGTGGGACCGTTATTCTAATGAAAAGAAATGCATCTTTATCTTTCATCAAATGTAAAACTTTCTCCACCTTCACATAGAACACGTTGCATTTTATTGTGCTTGTTTTCTATTGCTTTACCTTGTAAACATGCGCTTCATGGACGTCTATGACCGCATCGCTCATGTCTAGCATCTTTTTCACATTTATGTTGAGTTTTTAGAACAAAGTGTCAAGTAAAAACTTTTAAAAACACATCCCAAGTTTTTTCCCCCCTCTGCCCTGCTTTCGCATTTGTAATGAAAAAATGCGTTTTGCATGAACGTACCCTTAAACAACCTTTCTGCTGATTTAAAGGGGACATATCATGAAAATCTGACTTTTTCCATATAATAGGGTCCATGGTGCATCTGCCAACCCAGAAAACATGAAAAAGGACAACCCAGTAACTTTGTTTTGGTAAGCCTTTCTCTGTAAGCATTTGAGAAAACAAGCTGCTCAGATTTCGCTCACCTAGTGACATTGGAAGGGGACCTTATTATAATATTACCGTCCCTTAATCTACACGTTTCCTCCCACGGTGCCGCCATTTTGTTTTCGCAAGCATCAACATTTGCACAAAAGATTAACATGACGGCACATGCTAGTCAATGAGTTGAAATCAACTCCACAGAAACTACAAAAAATTACCCACTTAACCATTCAGAAACATCCAGTTGCACTCTAAAACTTCTTCCCGAGTCTCTCCATCAGTGTCTGACTCTGGTGTAAACAATGTAAGGCTGAACCAAGCGGCAACCTCCCCCTTTCTCTCGTGAAGCCAATACGGAAGTAACTTAAACTGCGATTCATCGACTGGCCGCTAGGGACAGGCTCCAAAAGAGAGCAGAATCTCAGAGTCCCATGTTAAATTGGCCAAGTTTATAGCAGAAAAAAACATGTTTACAAGTTGGTTCAAATTGTGGTTTTGGTCTATACTGCTATTTTTGCCCTTCATGACAACTGTGAGGGGGGTGAATTTTTTTTATAACTTATCCGTTTAAATTATATTAAGCCTTAAAGTTCTGCATAATTAAGGGCGTGGTCACTTGAGTGACAGGTAGATTGCGCTGCTGTCTGTGAGCCGTCATGTTACCTCAGCTGCCACTGAATTTGGCATCTCAGCCGTTTTTGTGCTTTTTTTCTCGATTATTTTATACAATTATAAAATATGGCTTGCTGCATAATATTCGAGACTGATGTGTGTCTGTGTAGATGTGCATGCATGGGGAAGAGACACAGAACACACGTTGTTGGATCGTGGCATTGGCTGAAAGTTTTGATTGTGAGATTTACTACAATGACAATGGCGAGAGGATATCAAAATCCGACAGCACTGCTTGGATATTATAACTAAAACTGCTGCACTATTTTGAAAAAATATACTTTGGACACAGGCTCATTTGTTTGTTAGATACGATCGTATACAGTTTTACAACATAAAGGCTGCTCAGATTGCATCCTTTCTTTATGAACGATGACAGAGAGCAGATCATTCAGAAGAAATGTGAAATGTTTTTTTGTTTTGCAATGGACACTCATATTTTACCCAAGTGCCACGGATTGGATTCATCTCGCAATCTCTATTTCATTATAAAGGTATGAAGTCCCATTTGATTTTCCATGTTGTTATTTGCACACCCAACACTACTGGTGTTGGAGCATCTATATCTTAAAGAAACACCGTAGATTGACAGTAAACCTTTAGAACGTTCTGATGATAAAACTTATCTTCATTAATATTTTAGATCGTATCTAAGATAGATAGATAGCTCCTTTGCTGCTAACATGGTCACGTCGAGCTAGGCGGGCGTGGTTTCAGCAACCAGTCATATCAGCTCAAACCACGTCCCGCCTCTTTGCCCATTTTCAGTTATCCGGGAGTGACGTGCGGTGACGCGCAGCTAAGATGGCCGCGGCCTCATTTACGCGTCAAAACTGCTGTTCAGAACTCTATGGGTGACGTCACGGACGCTACGTCCATATTTTTTTACAGTCTAGGGGTTGAACACCGTTACTGACAATCCTCATTTTGGCAACTTTGTTGCTGTTGAGCAACCGAAGCATGAGCTGTTAGAGCTCCGCCTTCTTCTGGAAAGGGGGCCGGGAGAAGCAGCTCATTTGCATTTAAAGGGACACACACAAAAACAGCGTGTTTTTGCTCACACCCAAATAGGGGCAAATTTGTCAAGCTATAATAAATGATCTGTGGGGTATTTTGAGCTGAAAATTCACAGACACATTCTGAGGACACCAGAGACTTAGACTTATATTACATCTTTTGAAAAGGGGCATAATAGGTCCCCTTTAAAGCAAGGACATGCAGGCTGGGAAAAAATATTAACCAATAACATCATAACCTACTTTTCGTCATCCAATCAAATCATGAAGGATAAAATCAAGTCCCATTCTACATTATTTCCCGCTGGATGTTCTGTTTCACTCTGAAATTGCACCACATTAAGTTAAAATCAGTTGGGATTGGGAATGTTTCAAAAAAAGTTACAAAACTATATAAAGAATAACCGATTAGCAGCAGCCCTCATTTTATCAAATTTGGTAATGCTAGTGAATGGGGTGTGGTGGTCAAACACTAGACACCAGTTCACTGTCCTTATAACTTTACTGGGCTGATTTCACAGAAAAAGCTGATGGTGGTGTCTCTGCTGTGTCTGGCCACAGTTCACCCAGCATCTGTAGCCCCTGCATTAAACATGACCTCAGTGAACTCCATAAACTCCTCCAGACGATGAGTGCAGCACTGCGTGGCTGAATAATTGATTCGCTCTGATACTGTTAGGATACTCTGACTGCAACTTGTTTACTTAAACTTGTTTTTTTTTTTAACGTTTCTTAAGAATAACGAACGGTTCAAAATTTGAAAACTAATCACAAACACAACGAGACACGTGACAATCACACTCGCTAGCAGTGTAGTGGGCTTCATGGACAGTCATCTGAGAGTTCTGGTTTTGCTGCACTGTGACGTGGACATTGTGTAAATTTCATTTTTCCACTGACTTTCAAACCTCCACTGTATGGTGCAGCATCCCAACCCTGATGAGATTGAAACATTATCTGTTACCTGATCAATCTGATCATTTCCCGAGGCAGAAGGGTCATCACTGTGACTGCTGGCATCTGACTGGACACCGTTAGTGCCGGCCGTTCCATCAATGAGAGCTGCTTTTCCATCAGTAACATCTGCACGCTCTTGAAGAGCTGCATAGACAGACACATAACACTGTAATCAATCCAGATTCATAACTCCTATCCTAAAATGTTTGTGAGGAAAAATAGATGATGACTGTATGCATGAGCTCCTCTCACATGTCAATTTCTTCTGCAGGGCGGAGTTTTCAGCCTGTAGGCGCAGGAGCTCAGCATCTACTGGACCAGAGGCGGGGCTGGAGGCGGGTCTTTCCAGCCCTTGACCCTCCCTTAAACCTCGATTCTCCGACTCCAACTGCTCGATCTGGGAACATAACTACACAAACACACGGCAACTGATCAGAAAACAGAAAAATAAAAACTCATATGATTCTGGTGTGACATCACATAATGGACATAAAGGTAGAGACTCTCTTTGTGTTCAATACACATGACATCATCTGTGACATGCAACTTTTGTTAAAGTGCTTAAACTACCATTTAAAAGTTTAAGATCAGTACTTTGTTTTGTTTTTTTTGTTTTTTAATATATTTGAAAGAATTTACTACTTTTATTCAGCCATTAAACTGACAGTAAAATTACATTAAAGTGAAAGTAAAGACACTTACAAAATATTTATTTTTAAAATAAATACTGTTCTTTTGAGCTTTCGATACATCAAAGAATACTGTAAAAAATGTATCTCAGTTGTCACAATAATATTAAGCAGCACAACTGTTTTCAACATTGATAATAAAAAGAAATGTTTCTTGAGCAGCAAATCAGCATATTAGAATGATTTCTGAAGGATCATGTGACACTGAAGACTGGAGTAATGATGCTGAAAATTCAGCTTTGCACCACAGGAATAAATTACATTTTAAAATATATGAAATAAAAATAAATAACATAAAAAAAAAACAAACAATAGTAATATTTCACAATATTACTATATTTTTGATCAAATAAATGCAGTCTTGACATAAGAAACTACTTTTACTGACCCCAAACTTTTGAAAGGTAATGTATATTGAGACTTTTACAAAAAAAAAAAAAAGTGAGCTAGTTGAGCTGTAAAGTTGTCTAAATTGTCCTATTAGACATGTGACTACCGATTATACACCTTATTTTCAACGTAAGAGCGGGTGTGGCCATTTGTAAATTGAATGTGCAAGGCTTCTGGATCCGCTTCCAGTTATTTTTAGCTGTACAAAACAGCTTGTTATGCTGCTTGATATTGCAAACAGGTATTTCTTATCATATTATTTTAATGGATTGTCTTAATTATAAACACACTGTTTTATAGTGCAAATAGTTTTACCGTTTACTGCACTCTGTCATTCTTCTAGTTACATACTTATGGCGGCTAATGAACTATAAGTCTCGTACATTCACAGAAAATAGCTTAGTTCCATGTTGCAAAAAAGGTGGATACATTACTGTATTTCATTACTCATTCCTCTGAGTGTGAGCAATACGTTTCTAGTATACTTGTACATAAGTTGTCTGGGTTCACATGGTCATGACAGGGGTTCCACATTGTGTGTGTGTGTGCTCAGCACCTTGGATAGCTCTTGCATGAGAGTGCTGTTCTGCAGTCTGAAGTCTTCTTCCTGACTGTGCAACTTGCCCTGAAGCATCTCATTCTCACTGAGTAAGGCGTCTACCTCCTGAAAAAAAAAAAAGAATGCAACACAGTTACCAGACAGAGACTTTTCACATACTACTCTGGATATCATATCACCGTATTTGTATTCATAGCCATTATTGTCAAAAATCAAAAACTGGTACTCTCACCTGTGCTTTCTTGCTCTTGTTCAAAGCCTAAGGGTGAAAATGAAGAAAACATCATCTAAAATAAATTGTTAACTAAAACAGACTTCATTACCGAATAGACAACTTCTTTCAATATGACAACATACACAAGATAAAGAAACACTGACTGCACTATTAATATTTTTAGTCACCGTGAAATCAAAATTAACAATTCTTGTTTTTTTTTGTTTTTTTAATTTTGCAGTACTTATTATAAATAATCCATCCATGCACATTTTTTTTTATGTGCTCAAAATCATTAATTAAAATAACTTCTCCCTCTTGCAGCACCATTCATTCAGAATTATGAGTGTTTTGGCAATGCTGAGTCACAGACACGATGTACTGTGCTACATTTTGATTATTACATTAAACACTTTCTGCACCATGATGACCAGTGCCTTGTGTGATAAAGTGACCTTTATCTCATGGCAATGACCTGCTGAAAAATCAAGGAAAAAACTACCTTCTGTGCTTTGATATAGTCTTTCTCCAAGTTCGAGGTCTTCAGACGGACACTGTTGAGCTCTGTAACACAGAATATGAAGTTAACACACAAAATAACTAGAAACAAGATAATAAACTCATTTTATGCAATGATACACATACAGTGCCCTCCACAAATATTGGCACCCTTAGAAAATATGAGCAAAGGCGGCTGTGAAGATAAATCTGCATTGTTTATCCATTTGATCTTTCATTCAAATAATTCACAAAATTCTAACCTTTCATCAAAGTAAAACAATTGAAAGTGTAATAATAAATTTCATTTATTATGAAATTTATTATTTCATAATAAATTTATTTCATTTATTATGAAATAAATGTTTTTCTCCAATACATGTTGGCCACAATTACTGGCACCCCTAGAAATTCTTATGAGTAAAATATCTCTGAAGTATATTCCCATTCATATTTACATTTTATAGCACACCAGGGTGACTAGGAGCATGAAATTGTCCAGTCATGACTATACAAATATGTGTAAACACAAAGGCCAAATTCCCTTAATCATTCATCACAATGAGTAAAACCAAAAATATAGTTCTGATGTGCAGCAAAAGATTGTTGAGCTTCACAAGATAGAAAGTGGCTGTGAGAAAAAAGCTAAAGCATTGAAAATCCCCTTTTCCACTAACAGGGCAATAATTAAGAAGTTCCAGTCAACTAAAGATGCACCTACTGCACCTACATCCCCACAAGTTGTTTGGGAGGGTTTCAAGAAAAATCCTCCTTGCTCATCCAGAAACAATCTCCAGCATATTCAGTTGTCAGACACAACTGGAACTTCAAATGGGACCAGCTTCTACGGTCAGATGAAACTAAAAAATGAGCTTTTTGGCAGCAAACCCACCAGATGGATTTGGTGCACAGATGGATAAAAAGTACCCCATGCCCACGGTTGGATCTTTAATGTCGTGGGCCTATTTTTCTGCTGGAGGTCCTGGACATCTTGTTCAGATACATGGCATCATGGATTCTATCAAATACCAACAGATAAAAAAACAAAACCTGACCGCTCCTGCTAGAAATCCTATAATGGGCCATGGTTGGACCTTCCATCAGGACAATGATCCAAAACAAACATCAAAATTAAAACAAAAATGTGTCACTGAGCACAAAATAAAGCTTCTGCCATGGCCATCCCAGTCCCCTGACCTGAACCCTAAAGAAAATGAGTGGAGTGAACTGAAGTGAAGAAGCACCAACATGAAGCTGGGAATCTGAAGGATCTGTAGAGATTCTCCAAACTCTCTGGAAAGATTCTCCAAACTCATCAGGCATTATAGAAGAAGACTCAGAGCTGTTATCTTGGGAAAGGGACGCTGCAATAATTGGGTGCCAATAATTGTGGCCAATGTGAACTAGAGAAAAACATTTATTTCATAATGTGAGTTTCCCCCCCACTTTCAATTGTTTTACTTAAATGAAAGGTTAGAATTTTGTGAATTTTTTGAATGAAAGATCAAAAGGATAAACAATGCAGATTTATTTTCATAGCCACCCTTGCTCATAATTACTAAGGGTGCCAATATTTGTGGAGGGCACTGTATACTTGCATTTATCACTTTTGACAGACAGCTGCACAGGCTGAAAATGCTGAGGCATTTTGTTAATAATTAACAGGACTATATAATATAAGTAAACAAAAAACCCTGCATACTTTAAATTTGTGTTTTCTTAAGTCATTCATAAGATATTACATATTAAAACAAGACTCTGCTTGTAGGTCATAAGATCTCTGTAAACTAATGCTGAGTTGATATAACATTTACCGATCCAATAAGCAGTTTTCAAAACTGTAAATAAGAAGTAGTGCTGAAAAGCCATACATTTTAGTTTCCATACATTTCACAGTTGTTGTTTTCGAATGTTTTTGCATTTCACAACTGTCAAAAGTTTATTCCATAATTTTCACTGAGTATGTGTATCCAGGAACTGCACATAAAAAAATGAATCAGGGACAATAAATAAATACAAATAGTAGAACATTTCAATTATTATTTCTTAAAATGTAACATCGTCTTAAAATGTCTACATCATTGTATATGTCTAAAGCAGGGATTATCAAACGTTTTTGTCTGTAAAACCCCTTTGACCTAAAATATTTACTTAATATAAGCTAATATATCAATAATTTAACACATTTCCCTTTCACAGATTTTCTAACCACATGGTCACGACAAACATTTTTTACTTTTTAATATTTTATTTTAAATATCTTTTTAAGCAAGTGTTTTATTTTTAAATTATGTATTCATTTTAAATTTTACATTTTTATGATTTAACTTATTACTAGCTTTTCAACAACTCAAGAATCCTGTGCATTTTGGGACATCCTGGTCTAAATGATTGAGGTCTGTGTGCAAAACATGAGCTCACTAATGTTTTTTATGCTTTTCTAAATATATAGTTAATATATTAGTTCACATTTTCACACAAAGTTTAATATTTAGTAGCTCATACATTGTAACTTAGTGCCATTTATGCTTAAACTAGATTTCTGACTTACAACTGGTGCAACCGGCCTCAGGCCCTCAGAAAACTCAGAAATGGTTGACAGAATTAGAATGCCTATCTTTATATATCCACCCCCTTCCCATGTTCAATTATTAAATAATTTAGTACATTTGATTGTGCTTTCAGCTGTCAAAAAGTGTTTCATTCACAGAAATGTGACAAAAGTTCAGTGGAATAGATGCAATAAGACCTGATTTTTAATAACGACAAATTACAATCTACAGTGTTAATGACGCAAACAGGTCAGCTGGTCTGTGTCTTGAATAAATAAAGGTTTAGGTTTACATTCTCTACTCACCCGCTGTATTTTTCCGCAGCTCATCAGATAGATGGTAGTTCTGTGTTCTCAGCTCCAAGAGCTGAGCCTGATGAAACGAGCATCAAAAGAGAGTTTAACAGAGCAAAAGATAGTTTACTGAGGTTAACAGGGTATTTAATATGCATATTATTGATTATTGTAAAACAGAAATAATGACAACACATCATCATAAAAGCATCATACAAACCTCAGGGTCTTTTTATGCTATGAATCATAATACAGAGATTTGCATAGTGTATTTACGTAATGGAAACATTTAATTAAAGAGTCTGGTCGCTCTGGAGTTGTAAACAAGAGGATGTTAGGGCAAAACAACAGCGATATGATATTTAGTACCTTAAAATTCATACGAAACACGTCTCAAAAACTAAATATATAATAAAAAAAAAAAAACATTTAGTTGTGTAGAAAAGCAGCTGTTTGACTAGCTAACGGTGCTAATGGTCATTAATTACAGGTTAGCGTGCTAACAGGCTAAACGCATCTTCATTATACGTCACAAACTCGTTAAATAAATACTAAAGTCCATGTCATTTCAACAAACAGGAGTTTTATTAGCCAAACTATTACATGCTTTAATATAAAATATCGCAATTGTCCATTACAACTATTTTTCGGCCTCATAACAGTTAGCTTAGCACGCTAACGGCTACAGCTAACAGAGTCCTAATCCGCTCAGATGAATGTCAAACAGTCGCATATTACCACTGGAAATCACTTTTGAACACATTAACGATCACGTATGTAGATTAAATGTTGAGGTAGATGTCAAATCCAAGCGCAAATAAAGAGATTTGTACCTGCATACGGTGGAACTCCTCTTCTGACAGTGCTTGCGCCATCTTCACTACAGCAAAACACTGCTGGACAGAAGACAAACTCTCTCTGTCTGCTGTTACTGTTTTTTGTGACAGCTTTGTATTGCCAAAATAACTGTCATTCTGATAAGTTTAAGGTTAAAGCTGCAGCTTTCTGTTGTCGCCCATCTAAACGCTTTGGCTTGCTGACAGAAACGCCACTATGAGTAATGACCGCACCTGTCCTGAAGATGGCGCACTCAGACAATATATATTCACTGCTGTAGTTCTTGAGACGAGTGAAATAGGCTGTGCTTCAAAAACCTAGTGAGCGGACAGCCTAGAGTAGACGACACCCTATTATGCTCATTTGTTACAAATTATTTATAGATATTGACAGGAAAAGCTCTCACATAGATGAATTAATTGAGACTACAGGAATGATTTTATGCTCTTTTGTCCACAGTCAAAGAGACAATCAACACTGTTGACAAAATAACTAGGTTAACATTCTTGGTTGGGACAGAAAATGAAGAGGAAAAGCATAAACTTTTCAGCCAAATGACTGCTGTTTTAGGAACACATAAAAGAAACCCAATACTCCGATTAGGTTTGTAAGTCAATGAACTTTTTACTGTATCTGTAGAATAAACATGAGTAACATCTGAGTGTCACATGCCCAGTTAACAACTTTTACAAGCAGTTACCAGTAAATACATCTCCAATGTGATTTAAAGTGGCATGCATGAAAATCCATGGTGATTTTGAATATAATTCAGCTTTTTATTCATTGTTATTAAAGTGGGCCACAGTTTCACAGTTGTTTTCTTTTTTATTTTCTATTTTAATTTATTTTAAAATATAATTTAGTCCTGTGATGGCGAATCTGAATTTTCATGAACCCTTTCTCCAGTTTTCAATGTCACATGATCCTTCAAAAATCATTGTAACATGCTTATTTACTGCTCAAAAAAACATTTATTATTACATACTAAACATTGATGAGTGTGTATATATATATATATATATATGTGTGTGTGTGTGTGTGTGTGTGTGTGTATATATATATATATATATATATATATATATAAAAAAAAAATGCAACAGTCTGTCATTGCAAATTACAGAACAATGACTCAAAAGTTGAACTGAAAAATTAACATGAATTTCAGAGCTTCATTAAGGAAGCATGCCACCTACAATCCCACAAACAAGGAAGACATTTAATTGCACGCAGCCACATCTCCCATTCAAAACAAACCCACTGAATTTACCATGAAACATATTAGTAAAACAGGTTGCACAAGACTACAAGAGAGACAGAAGGCCAGTGTCTGATGTATTCGGTTTGTCTGAGGAACTCCTGCCCGGCTGTGGGGTAGTGGAGTATTTTGGGAGATGACAGATAAAGAGACGGTCCTCTTCCTTTTTGATCCATCGCAGCAGTTTAGTGAGTTCACTGATAGCTGATTTCTTAGTGACAAGCGGAGTAAAGCAGGCATACATCTCAAACTTGCTAGTGACCTACAGAACAAGAGGAAGAATTTAGGAAATACATATTGTAAATAATTACTATTCAAAAGGTTGGGTTTGGAGGGGTTTTTTTTGGAGTATTTGAAAAAAAAATGCAAACCAAGGCTTCATTTATTTGATCAAAAATGATCAATGTTGAAAACAGTTGTGCTGCTTAATATTTTTGTGGAAACCACATTACTTTTTTTCATGAATAGAAAGTTCAAAAGAACAGCATCTATTTGAAAAAGAAATCTTTTGTAACAATGTAACAGCCTTTACTGTCACTTTTGATATGTGACATGAATGAATGAATATTGCTGGTGTTACAGGGCATGAATTTCAGCGTGGGATTGCAAGTATTGCGCATAATTTTACTCATTCCCGAAGATTTTGTTCTTACACCCAAAGTGCGCACACATAAAGCCACCTCTCAGTAGTAAATTTAATTCTTTTTTGATGCTTATTGCGCTTAAAAAAGTCAAATACACTAAACAGAAAATAATGTCAAAATGTCTTGGTGAGTATTCTTGTAAACACAGTCAGCTATGTTTTAAGTGAACGTAAACAGTTGAGAAAATGCATGTGTAACAGTATAATGGATCCATGCGTCTGGTCTTAAAGTGACAACAGCCTAATATACCTGCTGCCAAATTATGAGATAATATTAAAAATGTCTATATAGCAGTTTTTCCCCATGGTATCAATGTGGCTAGTAACTTTGGAAAACCTCTAGCCACATGGCTGGTGAGAAAAAATGTCCTGTATGTATATACAGCTTCAGTAAGTTCAATAACTAAGTTCAATAAGAAATTATGTGTATATATTTATTTTCCGGTATCCTTGATCCTGTCTTGATTCTTCTAAAAACAGATTGGCACATACCCACGCCAGCAGAGTTTCTCTTTCTGCAGAATGGTAGATGAGTTTAAGAGGCCGTGACGTACTGTGGATACGATTGTGCATGTTGCGATACAGATCCAGCAAACGTATCCTCTCATCCTGGGTTCTGTATGTCACATCCATCTCTGGGCTGAGTGAAATGATTTAAGAAAAAAGGGCATCATTTAGCATGCTAATAGTGTGCATCATCGATTCCAACACAGCCATTATTCAGTAAGACATGTGACCTGATCACACCACCTACATTATTACAGTGGCAGAGATGTGTCTTCAGAAAACATAGACTGTCGATGCAAACCAGATGATGAAAACAACACTCAGTTTCAGTCAATTTGACATAGATACAGTTTAAACAGACACAGACTGTTTCCACACATAATGTGGTCTTTGATGCTTCAATCTAATCATTCAGTTGACTATATTTGCTTGCATTTTTGCATAAAAGACACCTCTCAACTGTGTCCGCACAGGGTTTGAAACATTTCAGCCATGTGATTAGCCGAATCAAGTGATTACTGTTGTAGAATTCATGGCAAAGTGGTCTAATCTTTTGCAGAATGTGGAAATCCTGGCTTATAGGCTATCATTTATCAGGATTTGAGAGCCATCTGGTGTTTCTGATGGCAAAAGAACCAATGATTCGCATAAATGAGTCAAACCACTAATGATTTGTTCGTTTCCTTGTGGTTCAATGCTTATTAGTGACTCATTTTGGCTTGAAGTCAACATTAACCTGCATTCACAACCCATGTAACTTAATAGGTAAATAGAATATTCAGTGAGGAAAAAATGTAGGGCGACTTGATTGGATGATGAAAAGTGGGTGTTTTACATACCAGAACAGAGTCAGATCTGAATACTTTCTGCTTTTGAAAAGACTTTTTGACCAAGAATCTACTCTTATTTGTCATTATTGTCATAGCATTTAATTAAAGGGATAGTTCACACAAAAATGAAAATTCTGTCATCAATTACTCACCCTCAAATTGTTCCAAACCCGTATGAATTTCTTTCTTCTGCTGAACACAAAAGAAGATATTTTGAAGAATATGATTAAACAGTTGATGGGCCCCATTGACTTACAGAGTTTGTGTGTGAAAAAATACTATGGAAGTCAATGGGGTCCATCAACTGTTTGGTTACCAACATTCTTCAAAATATCTTCTTTTGTGTTCAGCAGAAGAAAGAAATTCATACAGGTTTAGAACAACTTGAGGGTGAGTAAATTAATGTTGATTAATGTGATGGCATCTGAAAAGAAAAGTAATTTCAGAGGCTAATCAAGTAGTTACATTTTCATGAAAGTCAACTGAATTTGGAATAACATGCACTGGTGACTTGTGCATAATAAGACCAGGGATATTGTGTTAAAGAGGACCTACTGATTTTTTACATTTTCAACTTTCTTTAGTGTGTAATGTCACTGTTTGGGCAAGGCCTGGTTGAGTTGTCTTAGTAGTGTGTTGTCGCCTCATTGGCTAACGCACGTCAGAGGAAGCCCAATTAAGAGTCAGAAATATCAAACATGTTTGATATGTATGATTTGGGATCGTACTGTACATATCAAACATGAAAGGGGCTGCGACGTGATCGGGAGCAGTAAAATAATATTAATGACTCCACACAATTGAGGATTTTTTGACAAAAGTCGGTTGTGAGAAGCCACCAAAATGGGCCAAACACAACCCTCACCCCACCCCAGATTGTTGGGGGTTACAAATCGGGCCCAAAATCAATGTGGTCAGCCTAAACAGAGCATTACTGACAGACTGGGAAGAGAGGTGCTGCAACAATGAAAGATATGTGGAAAAAAACAAGGTGTTTTTTGAAGACTTAGACCCCAAAACTAAATCTAGACTTTATAAAAGGGCATAATGTGTCCTCTTTAAAAAAAAAAAAAAAAAAAAAAAAAATTGGTTCTATTTTAATTTCATCTTTATATTAAATGAAGCACTACAAGCTACACACCTTGTGAACTGTGGCAGCTGGCGATGGTGTTCTAGTGCATTTGAGGGTTTGTACAGGAAGTGCCTGAGATTAGCTACACTGATATCATTAAAACAGCTCATCTGAGTGTTTGCCACACACTGCAAGGCATTCTGGGATGTGAAAGCTTCTTCAATTTTCCTTTTGCACTGTGCTACGGCATAAAAAGCTTCTTTATCTGTAGACAGAAGAACAAGGCATACAGTACAATCGGGAGGGTCTAGATATGCCACATAAGCATAAAAGTAGCAGTCATGATTGAACAGAGGCAGGCAGACGGGCGTCCATATCTCTCCAGCCTGAAAAGCAATGGCCCTGATGAGGTTGAAGAGGAGATGAAGGTCACTGGGTTTTAGTCTAGCATCCTCCAAGACCGTCTTCTCCTGAACGATGGAGACAAGTCGGTTATTGGCAATGAGAAAGGAGAAGACCAGATTTGGGGTGACGGCTTTCTGTAGGATGTGACTGAGAACGTCTCTGGAAGAGGATGGCAGAGGCAGACACTGGACCGCAGACAGCATGAAGCTGGGATCAGAATCCATGACATCAAGAAGGCTGTCCAGAACCTTCTCCGAGCCAAACAGCAGACGGCGTAGGTCATAGTTCTTTCGGCGCTCAAAGATGCGATTTATGCTGGCCTGCGTGAGCATGCTGACTATCTGATGATAAACATGGAGGAGCTCGCTGCGGAGCTGCTGCTCAGATTGGCGAGTGGCAGAAACGGATACAAACACCAGCGGCCCCTTCTGCAAAAACACCACCGTACGCTCATCTGAGAGAAACAGAGGGAAAGAATAGAAATATTAGCTGCTATGATGTGATTTATAGATATAGAACATATTTACATGCACAATTTAAAGATCTCAGATATTTGTATGCGTTTTGGCCTTTCATTTACACGACAAAGGCATTTTGGGGGCCTAAAAACTTTTGAAAACAGGTTTCAGAGTGCAAGTTCTTGAAAACAATACCGTTTTGTTGCCATGTAAACTACAAAAACACTGCACTGCACTGCACTGCGTCAACTGCGTACGAGACTGACAGGGTAGAGAATTTGTGAAAACAGTCACGTCATGCGCATATGTATTACGTGTTCAGTCTATAGGTGCGTTTTCTTTACAAAGTGACATCGCCATCTACTGGCCTGGCAGCATAACACAGCGTTTTTTATTTTTTTCACGGATCCGTGTGATCGTTTTGACAATGTTGTCGTCCATATGTGAAAAAACTGCAAAGGAAACACTTGTTCAAGTTTTTGTTCGGTGATAGTGTTAAGTCTGTTTCTGGGTTCCAGTTTGGTTTGAGGGGCCGTTTACACGACACCATTTTCAACTAAAAATGGAAAACTTTTTATGCATTTTGACCGTTCATTTACACGACAACATCGATTTGGGGGCCTGAAAAGATAAACTTTTGAAAACGGGATTCATAGTGCAAGTTTTTGAAAATGATACCGTTATTATCTCTGTGTAAACTTCAAAAATGTGAATTTGTAAAAACAGTGATGTCATGCGCATGTGTAGGTGCGTTCACGCGGCCTCGTAATTCCTGTAGTTATGAGATTCTAGCTTGTAAAAAGCGTTCACGTCCTCGTAGAGCTCGTAATTACAGCTTGTAAGCTAGGAGTTTTCTGAAAGCTCCCAGATGTACCATGTGGCCGCTGTACCACCTGACCGCAGTAGATTCATTAGGTATTGATAGTGGTGCCATGGAAATGCATAATTCCCAGTCCAAGGACGTGAACAGCTCCGAATATAACGTCACGTGTTGCCATCTCAAGATTCCAGTAAATACGAGGTGCCGTGAACGCAGCATGTATTACGTGTTCAATCTATAGGTGCGTAGTTTTTCTTTACAAAGTGACATCGCCACCTACTGGCCTGTCAGCGTAGCACAGTGTTTTTATTCGTTTTCACAGATCCATGTGATCTTTTTGACAACGTTGTCATCTGTACGTGAAAAACGCAAAGGAAACACTTGTTCAAGTTTTTGTTTGGTGATATAAGTTTTGACAGGACATATTGGAGGGCTCATCTTTTTTTTTCTTTTGCTTTTAAATAGAACGTCTATGTGCTGATAAGTGTTACGTCTGTTTCTGGGTTTGAGATGCTGCTTACATGACACCATTTTCAACTAAAAACAGAAATCTATTTATGCGTTTTGTCTGCTCATTTACACGACAACAGCGTTTTGGGGGCCTGAAAACGTAAACGTCTGAAAACAGGTTTCAAAGTGCAACTTCTTGAAAATGATATTGTTTTGTCTCAGTGTAAACTACAAAAATGCAAATTTGTGAAAATGGTGACATCATGTGCATGCGTATTACGTGGGCTACTTTCAACTCCGCTTTTAAACACGCAATCGCGAACTTCCCTAAATCCGTGACACCATTTTGAAGTGCGTTCCACTTCATGAAGTGGACGAGGGAAGTTTATATGGACAGACCTAGTCCCCTCGATTTTGACTGAGGGAGCAAGTCTACTCCGATGTACACTTCAAGCAGTTCTATATCCCATAATTCAACTTGATTGTGATGTCATAGCAGATCGCGTTACAAAGTGACATCGCCAACTACTGGCCTGGCTTTTTTAATCGTTTTCGCGGATCTGTGTGAATGGGGATCGTTTTGAAAACATTGTCGTCTGTATGCGAAAAATGCAAAGGAAACACTTTTTCGCTTTTAGTACATCTTTGTCATGTAAACGTTCCCTGAGCTGTTAGCCCGTTAGTTGTGCACTGTTCCCAGTTCAGTTTCCTTTGTCCCTGTCATCTGTTGCCATAGATTTGCCCTCATGTGTCTCACCTGTGTCTAGTTCATTATCTGTGGTTGTTTTGTTTCCCATGTTTTTGTTTCTAGATTTCCTGAAGAAGTGTAATTTTGAGTTTGATAAAAAAAAAAATAGAGTAATATTGTAAATTATTATTTTTAATTTAAAATAACTGTTTTCTATTTTATTATATTGTAAAATGTAATTTATTTACTGCATTTTCTGCATCATTACTCTTCAGTGACACATCCTTCAAACATTGTTCTAATATGATGATTTGGTGCATTTATTTGAAATAAAAACTTTTGTAACAGTGTAAAGTCTTTACTGTCATTTTTGATCAATTTAATACATCTGTGCTGAATAAAAATATTAATTTCTTCAACAACAACAACAAAAACACTTTTGAATTGCAGTGTATAGGTACAGTATATTTAAGAGATTAAATATCTTAATCACTTAAATTTTTTATATAATTTGTATAATATTAAAATATAAAATATACATATAAAATATGTTTTACCAGAATAAAAATGCTGTACATTTTAAATGTAAATGTAATAACAGTTCTTTGTGTGAACATGTTTATACATGTATATAACGGGTGACCACAAAACTTTTATTTAAGGAGGCTTTAACTTTAACATTCAACATATATTCAAACAATCAGACACCATTCTTCAACGTGAAGTCTTTTGATCTGTTGCTAAACTAATGTGCTGCAAAGAACCAAAGACAACCATCAGACAGTTCTTAAATCCTATGAAGATGGTGGATCTTACCTGAAAAAATAGATTGAATTGTGTTGCCTCCAGCTTGGACGAATGAGACCAGCGCCATCATAACGCCCATGGTTGAGGAAAGGGCCTCCTCATTGCCATAGCGCGAGTAGATGGGTTTACCTGCCTCGCTCAACACAAACACATGTTTCCTGTGTTGCTTTAAACTCTCTGCCATTATATCTTCATTCCGATAAGACAGATCTGGAACATCCACAGCACAACCTACCGAGGGGTCCTTTTTCTGCCCACTGAGGTTCGCCTGGGCCAAGCAAGATGTAAACTCACCAGAATCCTCTATTGAGGTGTCCTCAGGTTGAAACTCCCTGCTTCCTCTATTCTCGCTCCTGTGCATGTCGTCTCTTTCTCATTTCCCTCAAAGTGAGAATCTTCTGTGTCTGGACTTGGTGTTCTTTTTAAGGGTACAAACACTTGTTCTATTGATGTCACACAATGGATCTCTGTGACTCTCCATTACTCCAAGAGGTATCACATGATGCCTGGGGATCAGAGAACGGTTAAAACTGTGTAATAGGATGAACATGATGCTTCATTTCTTGCTGAAAGAATTATTTCTAACTGGTCTGTGGCAGTGCTGACTTAGATTATATTAAAGTGGGACATCAAACTGATTGAATGCTAAAGCACTGTCAAAATGAAGTGGAAATAGAGCATCCAGGTATACAATTAGGAGTATTTTGAGTTAAGTTTTGGATGAGTTGATGAAACTATCACACTATTGATTTAGGTCTTAGATTTATATCTTGAAAACATATACATTTGGTGACAAGTAAAATAAATTGGAAATTGATATATGTGACCCTGGACCACAAAACCAGTCATAAGTCGCATGGGTATTTTTGTAGCAATAGCCAACAATACATTGTATGGGTCAAAATTATCGATTTTTCTTTTTCTATGTTCCATGAAGATATTTTGTAAATTTCCTACTGTAAATATATCAAAAACGTTATTTCTGTGAGTGGATATGCATTGCTAAGGACTTCATTTGGACAACTTTAAAGGTGTTTTTCTCAATATTTTGATTTTTTTGCACCCTCAGATTCCAGATTTTCATATAGTTGTATCTCGGCCAAATATTGTCTTGTTCTAACAAACCATACATCAATGGAAAGCTTACAGTATTTATTCAGCTTTCAGATGATGTAGGCTATAAATCTCAATTTCAAAAAAATGTACCCTTATGACTGGTTTTGTGGTCAAGGGTCACATATATATTATATATAAATACTATTTAAAATATGATGAAAATGTAGCCTATAAAATAAACAAAAAATAAAAAATAGAGTCATAGTACAAAATAAAAGTTGAATGCTACCACATAACATCACAATTAACATCTACACCATAATATTCATTGTTTATGACATAGGCCTAATTAGAAATAACATTAGCCTATACTGTGACTTATTATTTTTAGAGGTGTAAAGTATTTGAGTAAATGTAATTAGTTACTGTACTTAAGTATTTTTTTGGCTACTTTGTAGTCGTACTGAGTATCAAAGATATTCGCAACTTTTACTCTCTACATTTTTGAACAAGTAAATACACTTTTTACTTCACTACATTTGGGATGTAATGCAATTACAGATTACATTTTGCATGACACCTAACTTTTTCTGCAGCAGTTTTTTTCTGCTATAAAGAAGCAATATCGCCATCTAAGGGCATTGAAGATACTATATCTTGTGCATTTTGCCTTTACTCCCCCAAACTTGTCAAAAAAGTCTACTTTACATGAATGTGAGTGCATTAGCAGGTAGTTGCTGAATCGCAGGTGTTTGATTTAATAGATGAGGAAAATGACTGCAGCTGGTGATGAGGCTCAAACCAGCACATACAGTCGACTTTGACTATTTAATTTTACTTAACATTGTTTTATTTATTCGCTATATTGACGACGACCTTTCTGAAAGATATTGGTTTACTTATGACCTTTTGAGCTCAACTGAGACTTGAGAGTTTATAGATGTTTAAAAGGTTGTGTCAACCTTGATTTATTGCAATATTAAGTTCAGTTTAATTTTGATTTTAGAAAATAAACATGATTTCTCATCTTACAAATCAATTGTTTCTTATTTTCACCAGCATGTCTCTCAGGTGTTGAGGACTAGTGCATCTCTGAGCCTACATTCAGCATGACTAAAATACTAAAGTACTTTTTTACTCAAGTCGAATTGGAATTGGTTACTTGTAACTTGTAATGGAGTCATTTTTGATGTAAGGTATCTCTACTCAAGTACGGTTTTCAGGTACTCTTTACACCTCTGATTATTTTGTAATAAATTCAAACTGAAAAAAATAGTTTAATTAATTTCATAATGTATGACTGACTGACTGACAGTGGCGGCTAATGCTAGGCTAATAGTCCGTAAATAATACGCGCTTTTTGTGTGTATTATTTTGGAGGAAACTGTGGTTGACTTACAGTTGCCAGTGTCAGCTGGTTTGAGTTTGTCTCTGTCTAAATTACTATCGGCCAGATCAGTTCACCATGTGGAAGTTTCTATTTACAAGTTTGGACATCGCAGTTGTGACATTACATTGAGGTTGCAGGGCACTAGTTCTCTTTTCACTTTCACAACAGACGTAGAGTTGTACTAATGTAGCATAATGAAGAACAAATGTGTCTGTAATCGACGATTTGTCTGTTTATTATTATATAGCTCTCGTGCTGCCACGAAGGATGATGGGAAATGTAGTTTATTTTCACAAGCTAAATGAGAGAGTTGTAGTAGTTCTCCCTTTACCGCCTCAGGTGAGGTTCTGACCGCGGATTGGCTGGAATGATAAAGTGGGCTTGGCGACGGCTAATGATTGACACAACGCCTTACATGAAGGTGACAAGCAAAAACTTCAGCAGGAGAAACTTCCCTGTGTCAGTTCTGCTGCCAGGATAACTTTTACTAAGACGGAAACAGGGCAGGTTTAGTGTTAATGATCATATATTTGTGGTGAAGAAAGTACAGGGAGTCCAGTATCAAAAAACGACGCAGTAAGATGCTGATGAGAGTGATTATATGGTGATGGAAGCGCACCTGTTGAGTTTCGTGGAGCGGGTCCGCTGTTTGTCCGACCATGACAGCAGTGGAGAACTCATCTCCACCGAGTTCAGCGTAAGTCCTAAACTTTATACCTCTTTCTTACTTGAATATATAATTGATAATGCTTCATATTACTTAGCAGGTCATATCAGTATAATAAGCTGACACACAATACCATAGTATTACTATGTTTTTGGATAATGTTATGATGTGTACATTAGAGGTAAATCCACACCTGTCAGAATGTCATTACAACAAAATTCGCATTGTTTAACGTTTTGCTTGAAAAGTGTTATTGTGTTATTTTTATGTAGCCTACCATGGTAAAATCTTTGGACACTATGATTTTTGTAAACTCTGGTGATATCATGGTACAGTGATGGTAATACCATACTTTGGTATATACTTGCTATATGTCACTCTGAGGTACTTCTAAAAAGTCCATGGTTTTACCATTGTACATGTAAAACTTTATACAAACTAAATGACTTCTATATTCATTTACCATGGTATTTACACACTACTCCAAGGCACTTCACTTACAAAAAAGTAAGTGAAGTGCCTTGGAGTAGTGTGTAAATACCATGGTAAATGAATGTAGAAGTCATTTAGTTTGTATAAAGTACCACCACTGAGTCATGACATTACGGTAATGCCATGTCTTTTCACGATAGCGGTATTTGAAGTATCATGTAAATACCATGGTATATGATTATGGTAATCAAAGTTCCATGGAATTACTGTATCATCACTATACCATATATGGTCAATATATGGACATTTCTAACTACATGAATGTGCTTTAGTTTTTAATTTTGTTACTAATTTTATGAGCTGAAAGTTATTTTTACTGTAGTGTTAAATATCCTTTAGCCAACCGCTTATTTAAATGTTTCTTTGCAAATTAGTTAATGACTGCATACTAGATAAAAAGCAATTTACACAACATTTGCATGAGCAACAATAAACAGAGGTGAAAGATTCCATTCGAGCTTTTTTCATTTCAGAAGCTTAAAGCCAGCTAACAGGCAAGGTTCTCTCAAAGTTATGAACAAACATTCTTCCAGTAATGTTAATAGAATGTTCGTTCAAAGGTATGTGGTTTTTAATAACATTCTCAAAACATTGGCACCACAAAAAAATTTTATTTATCCATTGTTCATGGAACATCTTTCTAACATTTCGCCACCTTGGAATTATAAGGTTCTGTCTGCATTCTGAGGAGTTTTGAGATATTGAGCTTCAAAGTTTTTGCATTCCATACACTGTTGTGGATAGACCCTTTTTGTTTTCTAAAAAAAAAAAAAAGTCCTAAAATGTACACAACTTTTAAAAAAAAATCACATGCAGTTGTCACGGAATAAGAATATGTGAATAACTCAATTTTGACAAAAAAATTTCAGATAGAACCTTATAATTCCAAGGGGACGATTTTTAAATGTTGCTACTTTCAGAATGTTTAGAGGACATTCAAAAGCAACATTCTAGTAATATTTGCAAAATGATAAAATGGAACTTTCCCTTAATGTTTTCTCTAACATTCAAATAACCAAGAAAAAAAGTTTAAAAAACGTCAGGTTTTTAAAATGTTTTAAACTTTCAGAAATAATGTTTTCATAACTTAATAGGAACATGTTCTAGAGTATGTTTGCGTTAGCTGGGAAGAGGATTGGTTTTGAATTTAGTGCACTTTACATACTACGAGCCCTATATAATAGGGGTGTAACGATACCCTCATGTCACGATTCGATACATATCACGATACTGAACTCACGGTACGATATTATTGCGATACTCCAAGACATATGGACAAAATATAGTGTTGATTAAAATACTTAATTTTGTATTACATTGGAGGTGTGAATGAATACGCTTGGACTTGGTGCTGGTAACCCAATGCACAGGACAATGGTGACAGCAAAATAAAACATATATAGTTTGCTCTCTGTCACTGGCTAGATATATTTAATATAATGTATAGGCCACTTTTTACTGGTAACATAAGACATCAGGAACCAAAAATATTCCCCTATTCCATTATTATACAATATATTCAACATTATATACTGCAGTTTAATGTAGTACTGACACTAAAACACTGCAAACTTTACACTATACACAATACAGATTGTCACTATCCACGATACATATTGTTGCATTTTTGTATTGTGATATATTGTGACACAGTTACCCCTAATATATACTACTGAATAATTAACTGTCCCGTTTAGATGTGAAAGCCAGAACATCATATACAGTATCCTACACCATATATATAGAGAGAGCTCCATATATAATGTTTAAGGCATTCATGTTCGTTGCAGGTGAACTTTAATAATCTAAACTCATAATTTTCTTCTCTTTGCGTTATTACGTTCCACTGTGGTTAGAGTGAGACCAACGTTTTACAGAAGTGTCTCTTGCTTTTTGACTCATTTGGCTGCATTAGTGAAAGTAAGAGGGCATTTGTGAGAAGCACAATCTGCAGTTCCTCATTGAGTTTCTCGGATATATACTCCAGGCAGCATTCAGAGTTAGAAGATGAAGCATCTGTGGAAAAAAAAAAAAAACACTAGAGACTGTAGTGCTTGTGGTAAAGGGGACAAAAATGGGTTGTGATGTTCTGTGGCTTCCTTGACGTAGACCTAACCTAAGAGCATCATGTTGAAAATAACACATGTGAGATGATCTCTTCTGCTTTTAGGGACTGAAAGTAAAACAGAGTAGTTTTAGTCATAACTGTGTAGCTGCTTCTATTTACAGATATTCATTACCTCTTTGTTTGTCTGAGTTACACTGAAGGCTTTCCGCTAGCATAGGCCTGTTTCACACATACTCCGTTTGCAGTGTGTATACGATGCACATTTTTAGAGCATTCACACTGCATATGGATGCAGGATCGCTGCGTGTGCACAAAGCAATGCACAATGGCCATTTGCTGCTTCCACAACACATGCGTACTGCATACGTATTGGAAATGATCTGCAAACGCATCATGTTTGAAACGGGAATGCTTGAATGGATCTAAAGCGTACCTTGAATGTAATGCATGTAATGCATCTGAATGTACTGTAAATGTATAAAGTTATATAAGTTTATACTTGAGGTTTCAGTATTTTTGACAGTAGCATAATTAATAGCATAAATTAGGGTTTGATCCTAAAGGATCAGAAACTACATCCACCCTTAAATAAAAAGACCCTTTTCATGGCTTTAATGAGCCGTTTATTGGAATGCACCATAGCATAACAAGCAACACGACGCCACCTTGTGGTCAGATGGTGCAACCAACCAACATGTATTTAATATGATGTATTAAAAAAATGTTTTTGATCTCATATCTGTGTTTTCTCTCTCCTTTTTCAGTTGATACGACAGAAAAGTGCATCACTAAAAGAGGATTATGGCCTGACCACTGCGGCAGGAGAACTCAAGGAAAATGTGAAGAAAAACCGCTATAGGGATATTCTGCCCTGTACGTAGTCTCATCAGAGAAAGTTTCCTTTAATTATAGTAAAATATTTCTTGGTGAAACAGTTTCTGTAATTAAATTCAATTCACACCAATTAATTTAAATTCAATTAAATTCAGTTCAAGTCACATTTATTTGTATAGTGCTTTTTAGAAAATGCATCTAAATTACAATTTAGAGTAATCTGTTATTTGAGGTGACTGTGTCTTCATAAGAGACTGGATCCAAACTGGAGCTGATGTACTCTCTAGTTACATCGTGTTGGGCATCCCGAGATAAAACAGAAAAGCAAATGTAAAATAATTAACATAGCTGCTGTTCATAACATTAAGCAAAGATAATCATGTGCATTTGATCTGATATAACTGGAGTATAAGGTTATAAGATGCATTATGTGAATCCTTGGGTAAAGAGATGCGTCTTTAATCTAGATTTAAACTGGGCGATGAGTTTGTCTGAGCCCCGAACATTATCAGAAAGGCTATTCCAGAGTTTAGGAGCCAAATGTGAAAATGCTCTCCCTCCTTTAGTGGACTTAGATATCCAACCGGAAGTCCAGAGTTTTGTGACTTTAAAGAGCGTGATGGATTGTAGGGCGATAGAAGATTGGTTAAATACACAGCCTTATAGGTCAGTAGCAATACTTTGTAATTGATATGGAACCACTGTAAATCCGAATAAGTTGGCAATTGGTTACATCAAAATTTTGAAGTTAAGAAATTAAAAGTTTCAAGCAGAACTGGCAGATTTTTATTTTGTACCCAAAGATTTTAATTGTTCTTAAATTGAAATATTTTATTAAATTAAACTAATTCATCTCAGCCTAAAAAATTTTATTAGTGGAAATTTATCTATAACTAGATGCTAAGTATAAATGCTAATTTGCTAACGTCAGCAATTGCATGGTATAGCACTTGCTGGATGAATACAGAAATATAAAACATTTAACATACTTGCTCTCAAACCAAGCCACATGCACCACTTGTCACCATGATGGTAACTCTCCAAAAACCATATTAACAGAAACATTAATCTTGCACAAAAAACATTATAAAACACTAATTTTAGCATTTAATCTCCCTATCGAATGCCATGGGCAAAGCATGCTGGGAAACGGAAATCCCAGCCCAGTTTCAGTTAAACTTAAGTTTGTCTAAATTAAAAGAAATAAGTTCATAAAACTTAAAGCAATGAAACAGTTAAAATATATCAGTTTTGTGAACTCGAAAGAAAAAGAAAGTTCTTTTCACTCAACTAATTTGTTTAATTTAAGTTTGTCCCACTGAAACCAATTAATTATTTTGAGCGTTAGGGTTTACAGTGTAGGTGACCAGTGTAGAGATGATAAAATTGGTGTTGTATGATCATATTTCTTGACCTGGTAAGAACTCTAGCAGCTGCATTTTGGACTAGCTGTAGCTTGTTTATTGAGGAAGCAGGACAACCAGCTAGTAATGCAATACACTAATCTAGTCTAGAGGTCATGAATGCATCCACTAACTTTTCTGCTTCAGAAACCGATAGCATGTTCCGTAGCTTAGCGATGTTTCATTAAACATTACTTTTTTAAATAGTTTGCAATAGTGTGTTATGTTTTAAGCAATAATAACTAATAATTTTTAATAAATTATACAGCTACAATATATCTCCAACACATATAAATTCATAAGCACACTTTTACAGAAAACAATGGCATATATGGTGTTTTATATTATTTTCAACCCATTTGTACTGATGCTAAGATTAACACTTTTTGTGTGTTAGTATATTACATACTTTAATATCCTATCAGGATTTTCACATCTGACAGTGAGCTCAGATCTCATCAGCGCTTTGAAATATTCGTGACTCACAGTTTCTCTCAGTATGACAGAATAAAGCACCAAAGTTATTTTACATGATTCTCTGTCACATCTGTCAAAACATGCCTCCTATAGTTACAGTACTGTTTTATAGCTTTGCAATGCCAAAAACATGTCATAATATTTCATAATTGATTCAACACAATGTGTTGCCTGATAAATTATTATGTGCTACTTACACTGATAAGAGGAAAATTATGCAAATCCCTCATATTTTTCCTCTTTTTTTTGTGTGTATTCCAGATGATCAGACCAGAGTCTGTCTAACTCCGACCCCATCTGAATATGAATCTGATTATATTAATGCCAACTTCATCAAGGTACTGGAGCGTTTTAACTTCAAAACTTCTTATCAGGAGCATCATGCACTTTTTTGTGATAGGCAAGATAATATGTGACCAAAAAAACTTTTTAAGAACAGTTTTATACTGTATGTGTGAGACAAATTGGTGTAGTGGTGGTTTTGTCCAGATATGTTTTGAAGCATAGATAGATAGAAATTCTTTTTGCTGTATTATTATCATTTTCTATATTTGTCCCCACTAGGGAGCTGCTAAGAACAAGATGTATATCGCCACCCAAGGCCCTTTGAGCAGCACTGTGATTGATTTCTGGCGTATGATTTGGCAACACAGTGTAAAGGTGAGCTGCTTTGACACATTTTATTTCATTCTATAATAATTATGCATTATAGCTTGACTGAATTGCTTTTGAACTATTTCCACTTTTTAAAGTCTGGTCTGTTCCTTTTTTGTTAGGTCATAATCATGGCTTGTCGAGAGGTTGAGATGGGAAAGGTAATCTTTATATTTCCTTTGTTGTTCTGTGTCATACGCCTGTCACTTTCTTGGCACTTACTGTTTAACAACCTCTCTGTTGTTTAGAAAAAATGTGAAGTCTACTGGGCGTCAACCACAGACACATCCACGTTTGGTCCCTTTACTGTCTCAACTGTAAGTGTTTTCTGTGCTCCTGAACTGTGTAAATCAACAGTTAGGTCTAAGATACAGGATATTAATCTTTTACAACAGTTCCTTTTGATGTTATCTTCATGCGTCATGAAGGTTTTTTTCAGTTTTTTGTCAGCAGTTCAATACCAAGTGTAGTTCATGCAGCTGCAAGGCCCCACAAGAGGAAGTCCTCATGATTACTGTCATTTTTGTCTTTAGTTTAAGGAGTTGCGACCAAATGAGGAAGTCATTGTTCGGACGTTGGTGGTGAATTATTGCGATGTAAGTGGTGTCTCCAGTGTGTCATTAGTAAATATGATATAGAACTGATGTAATGCCATTGTTAAATTTTACAGTCAACTGTTCCTTTAAGAGTGTTTCTATTTAAAGGAAAAATTGTTGTGTACTTAACACACAGACACACATTATATATATATATATATATATATATATATATATATATATATACACACACACACACTACCATTCAAAAGTTTGGGGTCAGTATTTTTTTTTTTGAAAGAAATTAATACTTATATATATATATATATATAGGTGAGAGAGTTGAAATGTTATGCTGAACTGTCCCTTTAAGAGCATTTATATATATATATATATATATATATATATATACACACACTACCATTCAAAAGTTTGGGGTCAGTGTTTTTTTTTTTTTTTAAGAAATTAATACTTTTATTCAGCACAGATGTGTTAAATTGATAAAAAAAGTGATAGCAAAGATTTATATTGTTAGAAAAGATTTATATTTTGAATAAATCCTGTTTTTTTTACCTTTTATTCATCAATGAATCCTGAAAAAGTATCACAGGTTACAAAAAAATATTAAGCAGCACAACTGTTTTCAACATTGATAATAACTGAGTATCAAATCAGCATATTACAATGATTTCTGAAGGATCATGTGACACTGAAGACTGGAGTAATGATGCTGAAAATTCAGCTTTGCATCACAGGAATAAATTATATTTTAAAGTATATTAAAATAGAAAACCATAATTTTAAATTGTAATAATATTTCATAATATTATTGTTTTTTCTGTATTTATTATGAAATAAATGCAGCCTTAATGAGCATAAGAGACTTCGTTCAAAAACAATAAAAATAGTAATGTTTCCAAACTTTTGACTGGTAGTGTGTGCGCGTGTGTGTGTGTATATATATATATATATATATATATATATATATATATATATATATATATATATAGGTGAGCGAGTTGAAATTTTATGCTGAACTGTCCCTTTAAGAGCATTTTTTACTTAAAGAAAATCTGTCAAACCACAAAATTGCAGTGTACTTCATTTTGAGTGTCTTATAAAACACTGTTAAAACACTCTGAAACAGTTCCAAACAAGGAACCGCTATAACGATCTCAGTGTGTGATGTTTCCCATTTTAGCTCATTTCAAACACTGTAATTTGGTGTAGAAAGCGTAATCCATTCAGAGGTAAAAACTCGCCATCTTTTCCACACAGGAAACTCGTGAAGTGTCTCATTTCCAGTATACTGCCTGGCCGGACCACGGAATTCCAGACATGCCGGATGGCATTCTGGATATGATGGAGTTGGCTCGCCAAAAACAGGGCAACCAGACGGACCCTTTAGTGATCCACTGCAGGTCTGTATCACACACACAGCCGTCTCTGTGTTTTTCTGTGCCTCTGACAAATGACCCATCTGCCCATGAAAATTCATTGAGTTCGTCCGTGTTGTTGGGGTGCAGCAGGGGCCGGCCTGTGCTCCTCTGGTTCCATGCATTTTAATGGCACCATTTAAATGAAGTGAGACATGTTAAATATTCAGCACCTGATGTGGCGCTGGAAAAGCCAGTTAACTTCCAGACTTCAGCACAGATTCACTCATTACCCTCTCTCTATATACATGAGAGAGGCTCTGTCCGACAATATGGCCCTTAATTCCCTCTGTGACCCTCTGAACTGAGACTCAGGGGAGAATGGATCATATCACGATATGGAAATGTGACGGCTTCTCTTGCTTTACAGTGCTGGCTGTGGTAGAACCGGGGTCATTTGTGCTGTTGACTATGTCAATGATCTACTACTGACAGAGGTATTAACATCATAACCAATACACATTTATGTGTACTCTGCTTGAATGTGAAGCATACAGTATTTATATATATATATATAATTCATAGTGATTGATCTGACTAATAAAACATATTACAAATGCATTATTTTTTTCTCAGCAAATACAGGAGGATTTTAATATCTTGGACCTGGTGTTAGAACTCAGAAGACAGAGACCTTCAGCTGTGCAGACCAAGGTAACATCATAAAAACATGATTTTTTTGCATGGCACAGATAATGGAAAACATCTACAACTTAAATTCTTTGATTATAACTAACCCTTCTGACAATTAAAGTAAAAAAATGAAAGCCTTGGTGCTTAAGCTATTTTTTTTATCTGATCTGAGCACATGGATAGACCCATTTAGCCCTGTCTCTCATATTCCACAACACCATGTGAATTCCTGATGTCAAGTGTCATGTTTATGTGAATATACTCAGGAGCAGTATGGATTTGTCTTTTATACGGTTGCTCAGATGTTTCAGAAGGCCTTGCAGGCTATAAACAAGGATACAGAGGTAAGACACACACTGCTGTTCAAAAAAAAAATTCTATGCATTAAATTGATCAAAAGTGACAGTAAAGACGTCTATAATGTTATAAAAGAATTCTATTTCAAATAAATGCTGTTCTTTTGAACTTTCTATTCATCAAGGAATCCTGAAAAATATTACGATACAAAATATTGTTATTATCAACAATGATAATAATAAGGAATACTTATTGAGCACCAAATCAGCATATTAGAATGATTTCTGAAGGATCATGTGACACTGAAGACTGGAGTAATGATGCTGAAAATTCAGCTTTTAATCACAGGAATAAATTACCATTTAAAATATATTCAAATAGAAAACAGTTATTTTAAATTGTAATAATATTTCACAATATTATTGTATATTTGATCAAATAAATGCAGCTTTGGTGAGCATAAGAGACGTTCAAAAACATTACAAAATCTTACTGACCCCAAACTTTTGAAGAGTAGTGTAACTAAATCCAATTTAAAGGGATAGTTCACCCAAAAAATGCATTTCTATCATTTACTCACTCACATGCCAAACCTGCATGATTTCCTTTTATACTTTCGTACTATGAAAGTAGTCCTTATGACTTGTACACTATGTTCATAGCCATCTAAATTCATAGTGATGAACAAACTGAAACATATGTTGTTATTCATTGATAATCTTCCCCTCTGCCATATCTCTGAAATTCACTTTTAAAGGATTTGTTCACTTTCTTTAGCTCATACTCATTGATTTGAAAGTGAAATAATGTCAAACTGTCAGCCTTGTCCTCATACTGATCTATCAAAGACTTGGAATATAATCATGAGTCATATGGACTAATTTATTGGTGTCTTGGTGTTTTTTTGTTTTTTTTTGTCCTTATATGACTTTGACATCTTCTGTCTTGATCCACTAGGTCACTAATATCTCCTTTTGAGAAAGTCATATCTAAATGCCGACAGAACTTTCATTTTTGGGTGAACTATAAATTTAAAAGTGTCATGATGTCCAACAGATATTGCTTAATGTTCTTTTGCTGGGTGACGTACAAATGTTCGAGTACATGTGGTTACATTTACTCATGTTTAGAAGGTGGATGTTTTTTGAGACAAAAGAGCAATTTCCGTTCGTTGTCGTCATATGTAGAAAAAGTCTCCGTATTATTTAATTTGATATTTGCGTTTAAAATAAAATCTCTCTGACATTGCATCTCCCATTTTTACATCACATTTGTTTTACTTCCTCAAGACCATAAGCCCTGAGCTTCAAAAAAGCAGTTTAGCAGGAAACGCGCTCACTGTGTGCTTCCTCTATGCAAATTCTCAGGCACCTTTCAACAGCTGAACACAGACGCTCTATGCAGCTGCTCTCCCACACGGTGTACGCATTTCACATTTTGTTTGTCTTTTTTCTTTTTTATATCGGAAACAGAAGACTTCGACCTCTCTGTACATCAATGCGGTTCTGCCAAAGGCTTCATTGAAATCAGGAACATTAGGCAACTTCAGCGTCTCCACTAAAACACGGTAAGACCACAAATGACCCTGGTTTCCAAATTTCTAACCCCGTTTGACTTTTTGCGGATGTCTGTGATTAAAATCAGTGGTGGCAACACAGCCAGAGGCCAATTTGAGATTCACAACGTGCAATTCTGCTAACTACGGTGCCGTGCGTCACACAGGTGGACTCGGCCAAGACGCAAGCTGTTATTGTCGGTTCTGTCTCGCACACCACAGGGAGCAATTTGAACTTCTCTTGTCTAATATGTGACTACAGCAGAGTTAATCTCATGAGTCATCGATGTATAGCTGAATATATATTTCTTTGCACAGTGGCATTTCTGCTTTGCAAACAGATGAATATGACTTTTGTAATGAATATTGATCCAAAGATGTGAATATTTGGCATGAATGCATGCTCAGATTATACTAAGCATTTAATCATTTTTAAGTCACAGTGTTCTGTTATCGCCGCTCCCCTTGGGTAAATAATGTATTTCTTAAGATATATTGAATGCAAATGTGACAGTTGGTCATTATACGTTGCTCTATTTGGGGTCCCACAATGCACCAATGTATTCAAACCACCCAGAGCAAAATGTGAGCGAGCTACTAGTCTTACATCAATGTATGTACTAGAAATGTAATTGACATGCTAATCACCTCATCTCTTCACCATAATGAGGATTATATTATGACTAGATTCTTGCATTTTTCTCTGGATGCTTGTCTGCGCAAAACTCTCTGCTCGTTGGTTCCTAGGGTATTGCTATGGCTACTCAAGTAAAAAATGTTTTTCTGCAAGTCTCTAATATTCTGGTCTTAGGTGCCTTAGGGCTGTTTCAGAAATCGCCCCCTATACCCTCATTAACTATTCCCTACATTAGTCCACTAATATAGTTCACTTGAGGGAGTGAATGAAAACAAATGAGTGAATTCGGACACTAGGTGTGCCGGAAGGGCTGCCGCTTTTGCATAGTTTATGCTTGCTGTTTAATAATTATTTACAACTTAGCAAACTGGCAGCTCCTCTAGCCGTTGATCATACATTGGTTGTACGCTCATTATTACGGTGCATTGTGGGATTGACTGAGTGCACTCAATAATGTCCACCATGGTTTCGAACACCACTACAAATGGCTGTCCCCTCAAATAGTGCCCTTTTTAAGGGTATAGGGGGCGATGTTGGACATAGACTTTTTTTGCTAAAATAAAAAAAAATCATTTGCTAAATGATACACTGATAAATTAGTCATGATAAAACCGAAGTAGTGATAGACCTTTTCTTTCACATTGTGATGTATATCAGAGTGAAACAGATTATCGAAAAGGAAAAAATATAGGGTGGGGACTTGGTTCAATGCATTGGCTGTTGATGAAACCCCTCCAGTTCTACTCGCACCGCTCTGAGCGGGATTTGAACCAGCACGGGAGGCGGGCACGCTAACAAGGACATTAAAGGCTAGCATCAGGAGCTAGTGCGCCTCTTGAGGCCTGGGGAGTGAAGTCTTACTAGCTGGCCTACGTTACACTCACCCCCCCCCCCAATCATCACTCCCATCAGGGTCACGGCACCAATGTAACCCCTTCAGTTCTACTTTCTCTGTTCTGAGTAGGATTCAAACCTGCGTTTCCGGCATGGGAGACGGGCATACTAACATGGATGTTAAAGACCGCAGCCTCTAGCATCAGTCGCTAGTGCACCGTTTGAGGCCAGAGGAGTGAAGTTATTGCGCACAGCTCTTTCTAGCTGGCCTCTTTTACGTTGAGTTGTGGGAATTTCATGAATTTTCATTTCATGCCAACTTTAAAAGTGTACTTGTCTGTCTGTGGTTTCAGAAATCCTCCTCTCAAGCCCAGGCTTTCTCATCCTATTCCTCAGGCCAGGATGAATGACACTTATGCGGTCGTCAACAAGCCAAAACTGCAGCCCCCCAGCTCTGCCCCCCATTCACACACTGTCCATTACTATGACAATGCTAAATCAGAGAAAAGCAATAACAATGCTGTATACAGTGCAGTCAAACCTAAAAACAGGCCTGTATCATTCCTGCCTCCTCCCACCTCACCGGTTTATGACAGATCACCGACAGCCAATCAGAGAGGAGGACTGTCACCTAAAGTAATGGACCATGATGGCTATGAGCTATTGCCAGGTAAGGGACAATTTGAATGGCTCATATAAAAAAAAAATTATTATCATCTTTTATTCCGTAATTAGTGGTAGCTTTCATCGATTTTCACCTGAAGAAAGAAACAAAAAAGGAACCACTAAGCAAATACCCTGAACCAGTATTATTTATATGCTATTATAGTATTTATTAAATTTTGTAGTTTTATAGCGTTTTTTAAAAATATTTTTTTTATCTTTAATTAAATTTTTATTTGTTTAATTTTAGTAATTTTATTACTGCAAATTAAACTTAAATTATGCACAAAAAGGTGACATTTTATTATTTTTGTTTAGGTTTTTAATTTAATATTTTATTAAATAATAAATTATTCAATTAGTCAAAAACATTTTAATAGTTTTAATAGTATTAAACTATTAAAGTTTTAATAGTATAAAAGTTAACCAGAACAACAGAGACATTGCTCAGTGCAAAACTTGAGTGTTGTGGATAGTTGCTATGCAGTTGCTACAGTGCTTTGGGGTGTTTCCAGGGCGTTGCTATGCAGTTGCTAGGGTGTTGCAGGAGGATTTCCATGACAATTCTATGCACTTGCTAGGGTGTTCAGGGAAAACCACACAAAAAACAACTACACAACTACATATCAATGCACTGGAAACCACCTACAACACTGTAGCAACTATCATCAACACTCAAGTTTTGCACAGACCACATTTTCTTATATACTGAGAATCTTGCTGAACTGAAAATGAATTAAAAAAAAAAAATGCAAACTCAGCTGCAGACTAAAAGGAAGATCATTTCAGACAGAGGGAACTTGTTTGTTTTAGGAGGCTAAAGTTATGATACTTCTGCTTGCAGCTTTCATTGTCCTCTCATGTTTGAGTTCTTCTCTTTCATGTGATCACCAGGGTATTCAGAGCCCTCTCATTTGGTGTTTATCTGTTAAAAGTTAAGTTATTTGAAGCTCGTATTTCCATTTCTCTCAATGCTTCTTTGTTGCATCTGTTATTGAACTTTTAAAGTGTCAGCAGAGTCCTAACAGGTGAAGTGTGTAATTTCTGTGCCACCAAACAGAAATAGTCAGCAGGATATAGTGTATACTGAACAGTATTCAGTAAGTAGTAAGCTAGTTTTATCAAGCTGGTTTCATAATCTCTCCCGTCTGCTATTGGTCAACCAAGCAGATGGTCCCGCCTCCAAATTCACGGCATTTGCTGAGCCAAAAGGCAGCACTTTAGATGTTTGTATAGCACCAGTGTTTACATACCAGATACATATTAACCTACCAATGGCTTACTGTCTGCTTTTTATTATGTACATTTGTACAAAGCCTAAAAATGCATATTTCACCTTTTAAAACTGTGAATTAATTTAGAGGAAAAATACTGTTGTTGTTGTTGTTGTTGTTGTAATAGTGGTGGTGGTCTAAGAAAATTACATTTTTTTTTTTTTTGGCTTCTTCTTTTTTCCTCAGGGGAGTTGAGGCCCGTGAATAGAGATGCACAGGTAAACAATCTGTTTGGTATTAAGATAACTTTCTGCCATCATTTTTGCTTGGCAGATGGGTTCGTTTGGCTTTCATGTTAGCATATTAGATGTCAAATTAAAGTGCTAAGCACATATTAATCTTATTTGACTCACTTATATGCAGTTATTGGCCTGTATTTCCTCTCTGCACACTTGTAGATGTGTCAAATTACTTGTTTGTGTTTCACATCAGATTCACATTCAGCCTCTTCCTGTGATATGAAGCTTCTAGCTGAGATCACACTCACAAGTTAACAAGCTTTAGCACACATACAGGCAGTACATTTAGTAAAAATAACCTGACAGATTGAATATTTCCACTGAATATGATTCTAATGTGTATTTGACTGATGATCACAGTCTTATTAACCCTGATAATCACAGATTAGGAACTCCAAACAATATCATTAAATCTAATAAAATGAAATGTGTGTTCCTCAGGCATGCGGTCCTCTTTCACGAACATCAAGCGCAAGTAAGTGCATGTTTTATTTACTACGCAAGTTGATCTGGAGAACAATGAAGTGACATTTACACATTATTTATTAGTATTGTTTATTATTTATTAAATGTCAAGATTTCAAATGATTTATTACACACACACACACACATACTTGTATATGTGGTTTACGGGGAGTCTCCATTGGTTTTTATACTGTACAAACTGTATATTCTATCCCCCTACACTATCCCTACCCCTAAACCTACCCATCACACAAAACTGTCTGCATTTTTTGAATAAATTTTTTTTAAACCTTTTGGTTTACAAGGACACAGGAAGTGTCCTCATACACCATGTTTACATTATAATACCCTTGTCATTATACACATTTGCGTCCTCATAAACCATGTATACAAGAACACACACACAAAGCTTATGTTAAATGGGGTGTTGACAAAATTTTATCCCTATTTTTTATTAAATTTTTAAATAATAATTTCTAATTATTATGCATGATTTATGATCTATTAACTGAGAGTCTACATGGACTATTTGTACTTTTAATAAAAGTACTGGTCACACCGCAGGGCCATATTAAAATTGAAAAATGTCTAAAGACATTTTTAAAATTAAGAATAACAATGAATGTAATTTAATATTTTATATATGTATATATATTTTATTTATATATTTTGCCATAAGCTATTTTTAATACTATTTTTATTACTGTATTTTTCACCATCTCATGCAGGAATGCAGTATTTTTAATGTGAGGTGTTATAGGTATCATTTTAACCTAAAATGTTGAAGTTGAATGACCTCATGTTATGTCAACAACCCACTTATGAATGCATTCAAATACAGACCATAAAAAGTAACATGTATGTTGTTAGTGATATAGGAGTCGTTTCAGTTCTCCAGAGGCTCCTTATCGACCAAATAAGTGTGAAACTCTATCTAGCAGTAAACAGGAAGAAGTGCTAGATCAGTGTCGGTTTCAATCTCATGCTCTGAGGTTTGTTTTTAAGTTATTAAACGCTGTTAAACATGTTTTTCACAGCTGAGAGCCAATCTTCTACAGATGATGATTATGAATATGTGACTAGCGTCGTCAAGGACACCAGCAGCCCATTTGCCCCGGGCAGCCTGGGTGAGTAACACCATATGCACACTAAATCTTCATTCTGAACACAACAAGAGTACTGGGGCCAGTTGCATAAACGTAGCCACCAAGTTAAGACTGTGTCTTAAGAACTAGTCGGACTAACTAGTACTTAGTCATACTCATCAGACCAATATATCTTTATATGTAACTAAAAAATGTGTTTCTCTAAAAGCTAAACGGCTGCCAAAATCAATCTTATTGTACATATGTAAATTGCTAACTTGTCATTTAGTAAATAAAAATAAATAAAAAGTTGTTTTACAACAGGGTAAACAGATTGTTGGCAAAGCATGGCACTTTAGACCACACACACACTTACAACCACATAAAAGTGACATTGTGGTTTCTAGGCCTCAAAGCAACAGTGCTCATATCCGGCAAAGGCAAACATCACTTTTACAGTTTCTCAAATTTAGGGTTAGAGGTTTAAACAAACCACTAGTTTTTGTTATTAAAGCAAACGTTCACTCAACAATATGTTTCCATCCAAAGGTGCAAATTTAACTTATGTGCAAAATTGGAACATCGCATAAAACATTTAAGCATCCCATGTGTTCAAGAGAACAAACTCGTCACTTCCTGGGAAATTGGTGCAAAATAACTGTAATAAAAATAGAAGTTTGCAGTCGGAAGTTATACTTCTGTGATGTTATTATACCAAATCATTCTGATGACAGACTTTGGATTAGGCATTTCAGAATGATCAAACCAACATTTGAGATGTTGTGCAATGAAATTGGTCCACTGGTTAATCCAGTTATCCAATCACATCCTCTGTTGAGGTAAAGTCATGTGATGCTTTTTGTTGCGCGTCAAGGGATTTATTCAGTAATTGTTTTTCCATTGTAGTTTATGTGCATGTCTTTCTATTGGATACAAAAACCTATCCGACTCAATTGAGTGCATACGTTTTTTTTTATATATCCCAAAATTCATATAAAAATAGGTGGATTGAAACATAGCTAATGTCATTCAAAACCTGTATGACTTTTTATTCTGTGGAACAAAAATGATGACACTTTGAAATGTCATTGGTTAGAAAACAGCTGTGTGAAGATTCTTCAGGCCTGTTCACACCAAGAACGATAACTATATTTGTGTCCACACCAACAAACGATAACAGTCTGTTTATTCTAAGCTCATGCGCTGCGGTTTCAAAGGTGTATAACATGTTTTTGCTGTTCTTGTTGCATTTACACGGCTTTAACCAGCAGATATCCTCAGCATGTTATGTTTCGAGTGAATAGCTAGTGTAATCGATCTAGTCTAACAGTGAATTTAGCTGTCGAAGTCAGTATAGTGGAATAAAAACAATGTCTAGTTTTTTTTCACTGCAACTTCAAATGATGCTAGACAATGTTAGCAAAACTAGCACTGGATACCTGAGGTAATTTTTACGTTACACTGTTTGCTAGCCTGGCATAATGATCTTTAAAGTATCCTTAAAAAGGGGGTTTGACTTGTCAAACAGTGGTGGCTTTTTCTCAACCTTGGCAATTCTCCCCAATGTCTGCCATTTTAAATGCGCAAGCCCTTAAATTAGAATGGATTCTGATTGGCTGTCAGTGTTTTGTCATTCAACATCTGGAAAAAAAATCGTTCTGAAAGTGATCCCAACGATATCGTTTCTCTATATCATTATCGTTATAGTGGTGGTGTGGACAGTGCCATTCACAAACTTAACGATTGTAAGGCCAATTATGAATGTAAATTGATACTTGTTATGACTGATCGTGCTCAAACACGTCCAGTCAGAGCCAGTTGAGTTTAGTCTGGGATTACAGTCGGTGTTCAAATTCCGTGTGTAAGTATATAAATCTGCTTCAGTCGATGGAAACGATCACTGTGTGTTGAGCACAGTCTAATTAGAATGTTTTAGCTAGGTTTTGAACGACATGAGGGTGAGTAAATAATTACAGAATGTTTATTTTTGAATGAAGTATCCCTTTAAAAGCCCTGGTAACTGCATAGCAACACACTCAGAACATCATAGTAATCACATAGAAACGGCTTGGCAACCACCTCTGATGATGTTGCTTTCTTCAGAACATGTAAAAATCTAGCTGACATGCATCTGATCCTGATCCAAGATCCATTTAAAATATTGCTTCATATTAGGACTGTAAAATCAATTAAATGCGACTAATCGCATCAAACTTAAATGTTTTTGTTTGTTTGTGTGTATATATGTGTGTGACCTTAAACATTTCATTCATTATTACAGTTTATTCACTATAGTTTAAAAAAATGGTAATAAAATATGACAAGATCTCAGAGTTAAACTGTGTCAGAAAAAATAATATTAAAATTGTCAGATAACACTTAAGCAAAACATTGTCAGGTCAAAGTGTCTGAATAATTTTTGGTTCCAAATTTTTATCAATTTTAGTCCACTGTATGAAGAATTTTTGGGTATAATATGTCACAGTTTACTTTATTTTGCTATCCTCACTTACATAAATGAACCATAGTGTCCTGCACCCACTAGTAAAAATATATCAAAAATATCTTCATTTTTGGTTTGACTGTGTATATATATATATATATATATATATATATATATATATATATATATATATATATATATATATATATATATATATATATATATATATATATATATATATAATTACACTTATATTATATATATGTCTGTGTGTCTACACACACACACACATTTATATAATATATAAAATATAATAATACATTTACACACACATATATTATGTAAGCACAAACTTTTATGTTAAATGCAATTAATCGCACCTGGTGATTTTAAACTTTGTCTTTGTTTGTCTTGCGCTTCAGGTTTCAACTCTCGCATAAAGAAACCCAAAGGCCCACGAGATCCACCAGCCGAATGGAGTCGGGCAGAAAGATGAAACGACAACAGGTTTTAGGTTTTATAAAGAGTTAATTGGATCCAGTAGATGCACAGCTGTTTTTACGCTGGGTAATAGAGCGTTTATTTATTTCCGTCAGAGGTTCCACTTCTTGTTTTGTTTGTATTACTGTTTTAATTATTGTTGCAATTCATGGTTATGTTGTTTAGTTTATTAATGTATTTGTGTGGCAAATACTTATATTAGAAATTGAAAATTTGAGTGCTGATTTAAGAATGCATCTGTGATGTACAATAAAAGGGGCCGTTCGTTTCATTTTTTTTTTTTTTTTTTTATAGTTTGTCATTTATGGAGTTCACATTTTTATGCGCCATAATTGTAAATGTTGGTGGTAATCTGTATTTGCTATGGTAATATATTCATCTGACATCAGCAAGTTGCTGTTTATTTTCAGTAGATGTTCTTTTTGGATGTTTTCATTATGTTTTGATTGTACATTGAACCTTTTCATCTAAAGGCATAAAGGAAAGTTTGATATGATATGACCCTCTTTAGCAGGGTTGTCAAACTGCTCTCAGGAAGGACCACAGCTCTACAGAGTTTAGTTCCAACTTTTCTCTAACACACACGATTCCAAATGGCGTTTTTGCACACTTGAAGGGCACTTCAGGAAGGGGACGCCATTGGTAGGGGCATTACAAATGAAAGTGAACAACTGAATCCCTTCACGAAGCTCCCTTCCACAAGTCCGTTCATGAAGGGAACTTGCGATGGTCACTTAAAGGAAGTAATTTAAACGTTTATGGTCATGACTCAGGGTGACAAGTCTTCGCAATTCATTTTAAATCTAAATAAAGTGGGAGAGTTGGAGTTAATGTATGAACAGAATAATTCAAGTTGTTTTGTTGTTATATATTACATTTTCGTCATGCATTTCATATTAAGTTTAAAAATGTTTAATAGGTAAGAAATGTGTTTAAAGGGTTAGTTCACCCAAAAATAAAAAATCTGTCATTAAGTACTCACCCTCATGTCGTTCTACACCCGTAAGACCTTTGTTCATCTTTGGAACACAAATTAAGATATTTTTTGATGAAATCCAATGGATCAGTGAGGCCAACAAGACAATTAACACTTTCAGTGCTTAGAAAGTTACTAAAGACGAGAATACTTTTTGTGCGCCAAAAAAACTAAATAACGACTTTATTCAACAATATCTAGTGATGGGCGATTTCAAAACACTGCTTCATGAAGCTTCAAAGCTTTACGAATCATTTGTTTCGAATCAGTGGTTCTGAGCGCCAAAATCCCATGATTTCAGTAAACGAGGCTTCGTTACGTCATTAGTGTTTTGAAACTTCAATAGTTCACGTGACTCTGGCAGTTTGATACGCGCTCCGAACCACTGATTCGAAACAAAAGATTTGTAAAGCTTCGAAGCTTCATGAAGCAGTGTTTTGAAATCGCCCATCACTAGATATTGTTGAATAAAGTCGTTATTTAGTTTTTTTCGGCGCACAAAAAGTATTCTCGTCACTTCATAACATTAAGTTTGAACCACTGTAGTCACATGAACTGTTTTAAAATTGTCTTAAGTAGCTTTCTGGATATCTTTCTGGGCATCTTCCTGGCAATGGAGGCCTCACTGAGCCATCTGATTTTATCAAAAATATCTTAATTTGTGTTCCGAAGATCAACAAAGGTCTTACAGGTGTGGAATGACATGAGGGTGAGTAATAAATGACTGAATTTTCATTTTTATGTGAACTAACCCTTTAACCCTTTTTGGTCATTTTCACAAAAATGTTATGGCTCCCAGAATAATTTGTTGTATGAATATATGAACATGCAATACATCAAAAGAAATAACAGACCCTCTGCTTTTAAACAACAACATCATTCTTTTTTGTCAACATTTGAATGTTGGTAAGTTTCATAAAATAAAATAAAACATTTTGAGCAAAAAACATTTTTGTCAAAGACTACATCTAGACCAGATTCAGCATGATGATGTGTGAAACACATGGAGTAGATCAAGTCTATCAACATCCCCAAAGCTTGCACAGTCCTAACCACTTCCTGGATCGACATTTCACTCAGTAATATTAGGCCATTTTGATTTTGATTTTCTCAAAAAAGACGAGATAACTCGTTAATGGCAGGGAAAGAGTTGATGCTTTATGGGTTTAATGCTTAACTTATAAAGTTAAGAGCAGATTGGGAACACACACATATAAAGCATATTTTAAAAACTTTATTATAAATGTACATTTATTTGTATCATATTAACAGCAATAATAAGATATTCCTTTGTCATGGTAACATTCCATGTGAAGCTAATGAGGAAATTACGTGGCCTCTCATTGCTCTCTTTGCCAAGTGTGTTCCAAATGGCTTCATTATGACACACAAGTGCCCTGCTCCCTCCAAAATCCCCACTTCAAGGGCTCTGCCCTTCGAAGTGAGTAGGGGTACTCACTTCTCACTTTTTCAAATAAGCCTAAAGGGCTTGACTAGCTGGATCAGGTGCATTTAATTAAAGTTGAAGCGAAACTCTGCAGGGGGCCTCCAGGAACTGAGTTTGACATCCCTGCTTTTAGTCAACAGCTTGTTTGTCGTTGTTGCGATATGATGCATTTCTCAGTAGAGGGCAGTGTTGAGGTGTAGTTTCTCTTCATGGCACTCCCCAGAAAGACGGATCACTTAGGTTATAAAACTAAAGTCATTTACAGACAATATAACATGAGCATAATTACTGATGCCACATCTCATCTACTATGAATCTACCCTTTTGATATTTAACCATAAGAACATCTTAATGCATGACGCTGTGTGTTGTGTTTAAAGCATTTTAAATTCAGTTCTAAATCCAGTTCTGACTATCTGTCCAATCTTAGCACTCATTTCAGGGATAGAACCATAAAACTTGCCCTCTAAACTCCAGTGCGATTTTATTTCCGTCTTGAAAATCAATGGAATCTTAAGTTGTGCTTAAAGCTGAGAGCACGTTTTCCCAGATGCTCGGCCTATTGGCAGCATTCCTGGATGCGTGTTTTTGATGATGAATCATTCTCGCAGTAACAGCAATATCTTGCAGAAATGCTGTGAGATGCTCTCTACTGCTCTTTACACCATATCAAACATGCATCGCCTGGTTAAGACTGACTGCTTTAATGTGGTCGCGACATAAAGACTTGCAGTCATATCGTTAACAGGTCTGTTGACTGCTTTTAAAACCGATAGATCTGGTCCTGAATGCTGATTGGTCAATACACCATTCCAAACGTGCTAAAATACGTGATATAGGTTGAATTTGTATGCCATTCTTGTAACCTTGACGGAAATGCTTCTTTTCATGAATGAATATAAACATGAATGAATAATTAATGAATATAAGCATGGATTGTGCTGACTGACATTTTCAAGATAAATTCCTGATTTGCCCAAATAAATTTCAGTGGCATATGTTTTCATGTAGACCAACATTTCCTGGATGTTGATGTCATAAAGGAACTGGCTTTTTGTTAGGATGCACCTGTATTTAAAGGGTTAGTTCACCCAAAAATGAAAATTCTGTCATTTATTACTTACCCTCATGCCGTTCCACACCCGTAAGACCTTACTTCGGAACACAAATTAAGATATTTTAGTTGAAATCCGATGGCTCCGTGAGGCCTCCATAGGGAGCAATGACATTTCCTATCTCAAGATCCATAAAGGTACTAAAAACATACTTAAATCGGTTCACGTGAGTACAGTGGTTCAATATTAATATTATAAAGCGACGAGAATATTTTTGGTGCGCCAAAAAAACAAAATAACGACTTATTTAGTGATGACCGATTTCAAAACACTGCTTCAGGAAGATTCGGAGCACAGATGAATCAGTGTGTCGAATCTGCTGTTCGGAGCGCCAAAGTCACGTGATTTCAGCCGTTGGCAGTTTGACACGCGATCTGAATCATGATTCGACACACTGATTCATTTGTGCTCCGAATCTTCCTGAAGCAGTGTTTTGAAATCGGCCATCACTAAATAAGTCGTTATTTTGTTTTGGCGCACCAAAAATATTCTCGTCGCTTTATAATATTAATATTGAACCACTGTACTCACATGAACTGATTTAAATATGTTTTTAGTACCTTTATGGATCTTGAGAGAGGAAATGTCATTGCTGTGAATGCAGGCCTCACGAAGCCATCGGATTTCAACTAAAATACCTTAATTTGTGTTCCGAAGATTAACGAAGGTGTTACGGGTGTGGAACGGCATGAGGGTAAGTAATAAATGTCAGAATTTTCCTTTTTGGGTAACTAACCTTTTAAGTATGTTGTTGTTGTTATTTCTTTAATGTATTAAAGTAATATTATGTAATAGGAACTGGCTTTTTGTTTTTGTGTGTGTGTTTTTATAGGTAATAAAAATCATTCATATCTTCAATATATTATAATATTATGTATATTTTTCACACACACATCAACGGTGTAGTAAGTACACGATTTGATAGGTAAAAAAAAATAGAAATATATGGGGAAATCTACTTTTATTTTGACTAATAAATTGTGTACTACTTAATACACCTTTGATCATTCCTGTTACAGTACAAGAGCTGTCCAAAACAAAAACAACATGATTATTATATCAAAAAGTCCCTGCAGATGTGTTTTAGCCTGAGGGAGTTTTACTCTGAAGGTGTTGCAGTCAACAGAGACTCCATTTTTAGTCATGCAGTGGATATTTTGACTTCAGCACTGTTTCCAGCTCTCTCTCTCTCTCCGTGTGTGTGTGTGTGTGTGTGTGTTTGTGTGTGTGTTTATGAGTGTGATGAGACAGAAAGAACTCAATAGAGGAGTTTGAGGACAGACCGGCGGATGGAAACGGGTTGAAAAAAAATAACAATGAAACACCAACAGAGACCAAGAGGAGAGGCTGTTTACTAGTGTTCTGCTAATGGCTGCTCTGTTAGCAGTAAAGCCTGTAGGGTAAGTGTGTGTGTGTGTGTGTCTCCTCTGGCTGGGTAATCCCATTCAGCACATGCTAATGTGAAACCAGAATCTAATGACCTTCTGCCATGGCTTTTCAACCCAGGCCTGGAGCAATCTCACAGCAACATCTCATAGATGCTCTCTCCAAGAACGCCCCCACAGTAGCACACAAGCATCCCAGTGAACAAACCATCTTACCATAAAATCTCTCTTATCCACAACATCGCTGCAGAGCGGGTCAGCCGTTATGGTTTGAGTGAATTATTATTGTAATTTTACAGTACAGTCACAGTTACTGGCAGCATCCCAATTTGCATAGTATATCAGTTCTATATACTGTACCAGTCATGCCAATAAAGCTTGTTTGAATTTGAATCTAGTGTGCAAGATTAGGATTAGTGCCTACTTTTAGTCCCAACTTTTTTAAAAGCTAACTTTTTGTCCAGTTATAATGTATATAGGCCTACCTATAGTGTTTGGATTCAGTAAAAGTTTGTATTAGTCTCTTATGCTCACCAAGGCTGCATTTATTTGATCAAAAATAAAGTAAAAACAGTAATATTGTTAAATATTATTACAATTTTAAAATAACTGACAACTAAAATAATGGCCACTTTATTAGGTACACCTTGCTAGTAGGGGAGAGCGGGGTAAGTTGTCACACTTTTCACACTGTCTAACATTTATTGAGCACCATACATCACAATGGTATAAATGTCATACCAAATGAAAGAAGGAAGTCTTGGGAACATGTGTTGTATTCATTACATTTTCATATCTTATCTCATTATGGAGTTGTAGACTGTTGAATAGAGAATGTGCACTTGTGACAATTTGCCCCATCGGCGGGTAAGTTGCCACACTAGATTATCTAAAAATAAGAACACAACTACTTAATTGTTATTATTGATTTTAATTTTTAAATTCAAACCAGAACTGGAAATATAAACAATCATGCCTAGAGAATTTGGAAAAACAATTATTTCAATTCAATTCAACACAAGACCACTTTACTTTGAACTTTAAACTCTTTCTCTGGCTTGCACATAGATCCATGATAACTGAATGGAATACTGCAGATAACTCGCTTAACTTAACATGTTTATTCTCTGAACATAACTGACTTAACATGTTGAACCTCTTTTTTGAGCATGTTCTATGTGTTTATTTGTACTGGGGCAAGTTGTCACATGTTTGCTCAACATAGCACGTCAGCTAAAGTATCAAAAGGCACGTTATTGTCTCCTCTATCTTGTGCAAAATAATCATTTTTAACATTCATATCTAACAAAGTTGTATTGCATAAAATTTAAAGTGCAAATTTTTTACTTTTTAAGCCAAAAAATAAGAAAATTGTGCTAACCTCAGATTAGAGTGATCTTGACCACATGTGAACAGGAAGTTGACTATAGAAGAAGAAGTCACACAAAGTGGCTATTAGATTTTTGAGATTGAGCCTCTAGTTTTGGAGTTATGAAGAGTGTGACAACTTACCCCGCTCTCCCCTATGGGGTTGGACTCCCTGTTGCCTTCAGAACTGCCTTAATTTTTTTTTTCAATTCTTCGTTTTTTTGCTGCCAAAACAGCCCTGACCCATCGAGGCATAGACTCCGCTAGACCCCTGAGGGTGTGCTGTGGTATCTGGCACCAAGATTTAGCAGCAGATCCTTTAAGTCCTGTAAGTTGTGAGGTGGGCCTCCATGGATTGGACTTGTTTGTTCAGCACATCCCACAGATGCTCGACTGGATTGAGATCTGCAGAATTTGGAGGCCAAGTCAACACCTCAAACTCATTGTGCTCCTCAAACCATTCCTGAAACCATTTTTGCTTTGTGGCAGGGCGCATTATCCTGCTGAAAGAGTCCACAGGCACCAGGGAATACTGTTTCCATGAAAGGGTGTACATGGTCTGCAACAATGCAGAGGTGGTATGTGTCAAAGTAACATCCACAAGGATGGCAGGACCCAAGGTTTCCCAGCAGATCATTTCCCAAAGCATCACACTGCTTCTGCCAGCTTGTCTTCTTCCCATAGTGCATCCTGGTGTCATGTGTTCCCCAGGTAAGAGACGCACACGCACCCGGCCATCCACGTGATGTAAAAGAAAAGTGATTCATCAGATCAGGCCACCTTCTTCCATTGCTCCGTAGTCCAGTTCTAATGCTCACATGCCCACTGTTGTCGCTTTCGGCGGTGGACAGGGGTCAGCATGGGCACCCTAACTGGTCTGCCCCATATGCAACAAACTGCGATGCACTGTGTATTCTCTCTCTCTCTCTCTCTCTCTCTCTCTCTCTCTCTCTCTCTATATATATATATATATATATATATATCAGGGGGAATGTTTTTTTGCCCATTAACCCCTTTTTACCTTTACCGGCATTCTGGCAGCTTATGCAATGTCTTGAGTGCATGTCCATTTGATTTTTATAATGAGCTTTTTGATAGTTTTCGGTGTTTTGTTGTACATTTAGATGCTGTCATTAAGCACTTAAAACCCCAAATTATTCGTATTTACTATCGGAATTTTTTACTCTACTGTCAGAGTCTTTGTTAAAGCTATAAAGAACAGGACGCTCAGCCTTAGTGCATCCAGAACAGTTGGTACATTTACCAGCTCCCATGAAGGCAAGTCAGTTAACACTCTGTGAGGTTCTTTCATTGTTGTTTCAAGATGGCTTCACAGTCATCTATTAGATTATTAATCAGAGTTTGACTTTAAAAAGCGCTCAGTGTCCTCCAAAGACAGCCAACAGTCTCTTCATGACCCGGGGATCATAAGCATCCCTTTCAGCCAGTGTCTGCAGTGAGAAAACAGTCAGTTCTGAGGGAAGACAAAGACAGTGAGTGAGTGAGAAAGAAGAGGGGCCGTGGTGGCCCTTAGGCTGGTTTGGATCCAGCAGACAAGGGAGGCCTGTGTTCACTAGAGCACATGGATATTGATCTGCTCCCTGCCGTCTTGCCGCCCATCTGTTTGGGTGAAGACTGCGATACCTCCATACTACGACTCCCGTCTGCCGTCTCCATGGAGACTAATCCATTTATCCGACTGAATTACAGTATCGGACTTTTTTCTACTTGGTGGCCATTTTGTGATTGTCAATCTGGTTTTTAACTTTGACTTTTATTGATTAGTCCATGGTCACATACATTTACAAATGCTTTTATCAAAAGTGACTTCAGCAGTACAACAACAAATACATTTGCATTTACAATAAACATACAAGTGATCAGATATCAGCTCATTATAAAAACCTGAAGAAAAAACATTTAAATTGGAATTTTTGTGCAAATTTAATATATGTTCCGTATGTCTCTATTTATGTTCCATATGTCTCCTCAAGAAAGTCTGAATATAGCTTGAATCCCCAGAAATAATCTATCTGGATTTAGTTAGAGAAATGCGGGTAAAATAAGACAATAAGTTTGAAATCTATTTAATAAAAATTGCTTTAAACACATAAATGATAAATGTCCTTAAATCAAAATCGACGTTGTCCCAAATGGTGCACTATATTTTATATATATATATATATATATATATATATATATATATAAAATATAGTGTATCGTGAATAAGTCACGGCTGAAGGGGTTGCTTCATATACACTGCTTACATATACACACCCATTGGGCACTGATATGTAAGTATATATATATATATATATATATATATATATATATATATATGTAAGCAGTATATATATGTAAGCAGTGTATATGAAGCAACCCCTTCAGCCGTGACTTATTCACGAGACAGCACTAGCCTGGAGTACCTTATTGCTTTTATAAAACGGTTATCATACAATACAAATAGTAAAGACAAAAATATGTATCAATACAACTCTCATGAAGTAAAGTTCACTAAAGCCTTCCTTCCGCCGGAAAAAATAGTCCCTGACCGTGAACAGCAACAGAATTTACATTATTACGCCATTAGATGGCGACAAAGACTGTCTTAATGAGTGTGTCAGTCGGTAGCGAAGACTTTTACATTGAAAAGACTGAATTGTTGTGAACACGGAACAAGACGCAACTGACAAATGCTTTGACTAGCGCTGTCAGTCACGGGAAAACCCCTTAACTGTTAAAAAGACAAGATAATACATCAGACATTTAAACAGATTTTTTATTATGAACATAGGACTGACCTGAAGGAAGTATGCAAGTATAAACTTGATCTCTCACAACACTCTTCTACATAATACAGTAAGCTTCAATGAACAATATCAATTGAGAACAAACAGTTTACGTTGCTAAGGGTGTTGTCTAGTGAAACACAGAACCGTTCGGTGAAGCGGTCATAGCCGTGTTTTATCGTGAATAAAACACAGCTATTGACCAATCAAAATCAAGGACAGGAAATAATCTACCTCTTCATCCTGTTCAAAAGTTTTCACCCCCCAACTCTTAATGCATCGTGTTTTCTTCTGAAGCATCAGTGAATGTTTAAATCTTTTTTAACAGTTGTGTTTGAGTCCCTCAGTTGATCTCAGTGTGAAAAGACGGATCTCAAATTCATTCAGTCACTGCTGAAAAGGGTTCAAATATGCAAAAGATGCTGGAAAACTGAAGAATTTTTGGGACCTGGAGGATTTTTCTGAAGAACAGAGCTCAGTTTAACTGCTCAGAACAAACACTCATGAACAACCATCACAAAACAAAAAAACAGCCGTAGATCATCAGGTAATCACACACAGTATTGAGAATCAGTGGTTCACAAACCTTTGAATGGGGTCATTTTAATAAATTCAGCAATTTTTTTGTCTTATGGATTATATGTAAACATATTTTATGTAAAATATCTTACTCAGGACAGTACTAAATAAAAAATAACATGCATTTTGTATTATCTCCCTTATTTTATTAATTTTGCACATTTTCACAGATTCTTCAGGTGGTTCACATACTTTTCCTTGCAACTGTATAATTCAGTTAAAAAAATTCTATTTGAATATTATTTAAAATGTTTTTTTTCCTGTGATGGCAAGGCTGAATCCTCCATTTTATGGAGAAATAAGTTGCATTTTATTCAGTTTGTTTCATTAGCTAGTGCACTTGGCAAAGCTATCATATATAAAATTGCCTTTATTTCACCACAGCAAGGAAAATCATGTTTTCTATTATATGTCCCCTTCAATAAATATTGATAAATGGAGTTGAGCATGTCTCATTTAACCTCTCCATAATGCTTTACAAGTCGAATTTTTCTCTATAATGTGCACATACTGTGTCTGTTCGCTTCATTCCTGGTGAATGTGCTCGCTGAGGTACCGGAGAGTTTTGGGAGAGAGGGAGGGAAACGGGTCAACCGCGGGCTTTTTGATGACTTCTTTTGGACTCAGATTAGAGAGCGCCGCTTCAGGGGGGCGCATTTTTCCAGAAGTTCGAGGGCCAAGACTGAAAGAGGGAGCGCATTAGAGAGAGAGGAGCAGAACCGAAGCGAGGGAGAGAGGGAGGCAGAGATGAAGGGTGCACGTTTGGAGAGGAGATGACATTTTTGCTGTAAGACAGGCAGAGAGGAGGTTCGGGCTGGTTTTGATTAAGAACCTTGCAGGATTTAAGGCCCAGTAGTTCGCTCTGACTCATGGAAGCGAAAGTTCAATAACTGTAATGAAAGCCAGATAATGAATGGACTCGCAGACATCTGTCATAAAGCTCCATCTCATCGCTCAACATACATGCACTGTGTGGCTTTTTCAGACTTTAAATTCCTGATATATTCCAGGACTAAAAAATAATCCTTACAGCAGCGCAGGAGAATCCCGTGCAAGCACTTCCTGTTTAATTATGGCTGCCTTTGTCTTAATTGCCTTGTCAGATTTCTCTGACATCATTTGCTTTTGTGTCTGACTCACTCAAATTTCCGCTCACTCGGGCCAGAATATTGCTTCATTTACCACAGGTCGGGATGTGTTTTACTGTCTACATATTCATTAGTGTTCATATCCTTTTGTAGCGTCTGGAGCATGAACACTGTTCTAGAATGAATCAAATCTAATTTGATGCTACAAATGGACTGCATAACAGTCATTCATATCGTTCATGAATGCTTATAGTGCATAAAGAAACTAGAACGAAAGGAATATACATTACAGATGTGATCTCTTTAACATCTTTGTAGATCTTTGTAGACTAAGGCCCTGTTTACATCTGGTATTAAGATGCTTTTTGGTCGATCGGATCACAAGTGGACGACGCAAACGGTGCAGGTGTAAACGGGTTGTAAAGCGTTTTGAGCTTGTCCTCTTTCGACCACTTCCAGAGGTAGTCAAAAACACATTTGACCGGATTGCTTTCGTAATGGAAATGCTCATGTGGTCGAATGCGTTCAAACAGCCACTAAAGACCACCTACTCTCCGCCTACTGATCTAACGGCTAAGCATTATGGGAAGCACGCTAGCCAGACGGGATTTAAACTTTGTCGGCTGAAGTCCCAAGTTTGGTTTGAAGACAAAAAACGTACCAAACACAATGTTCTCTCACCATTCCTGATTTCTAACACACGCTCACTGCGTTCGGCAAGGTCTTGCGGCTGTCAGAGCAGAAATGAAAGCTGATGCTCTCTGTGTTTTTCCAGAGTTTCTGGACGCGTTCATTTTTTGTCCATTATATCGAAAGATCGAAAAAACTCATTTACCTGCCCACAAGACCAAATCAGGACAGAAGTGGTTGAAAGTGCAAAAGAGACGGATTAATACCAGGTGTAAACGGGAATGTCTCCCTCATCTACTTGTGAACCGACCGACCAAAACGCATCTTAATATCAGGTGAAAAGAGAGCCCAAGGCTGCATCCGAAATCGCATACTTTAATACCATATAGTAGGCAAAAAACAGAATGTGACAAAAGAAGTATGTCCGAACTCAGTACTCATAAAAGTAGGCGAAAAGTACCCGGATGACCTATTACTTCCGGCGAGATTCTGAAGTGTGCATATGATGGACACTTTACTATCACGAGGCCACGGGTGAGTGGCCTTTTTTAGCAGTTGTGAGGTAATTACTTATTCAAAATAAGTACCTACTCAAGAGAGTATGTGATTTCGGATGCTGCCTAAGTACATTTATGACTTCTAAATGTAGCTTAAATAAGCTCTCTTATAATTGGCTAACCTATCATAACTTACACTTCCCATCATCAGGGCTGGCCAAGTTGCTGAACACATCTCTTTAATATCCCAATTGTTTTTCCTAGTTGGCAATGAGATAAATTAGGAAAATTGAGACTGTTGCTGTGTCATGATTTTTCTCCTGCAATATCAATAATCTCCTCATTTTCTTTTCTTTCTTTTCAATTCACATTTATTTGTAGCGCTTTTCACAATACATATCGCTTCAAAGGAGCTTTACAGAAAATGCATGTTTCTATGTTAAAAGTAATCTGTTGTTAGAGGTCAAAGTAATTTGTCACAACAAAGTGTCAAAGTAATGTCCATATAGCAGAAATGAACAGTTCTAAGATAAATCATGCAGTTACTGTAGCTAGAATCATGTATTCATTTAAGCAGAAACACTGAGCATGTTAAAGCAGTGATTATGATATATGGAAAATATCTAGTTTCCAAAAAACAAAAAACTAATTTTATATAATTTATATGCATTATTTATATTATGCAAAAAAAATAATAATAATATTTAGATTTAAAAATATTATGCAATTTTTTTATTGGAATATTGCAGTATTATAACCAAAGTCCCTTTAAGACAAGTCATTTAACTCGGTGGCCATCTTTGAAACGCTTCTCGGGCATTCAAGTGCAACTCCTATCCCTTTGAATGGGGAAACATTGCCAAGCTTTCGATTAAATTTCATATTTGAAATCACCAATGAAATCTGACAACCACTGTCTCATAAATTTTGTTTCTAAACACTTGAATCATGACGAAAAAATTTTATTTTTCAGGCTAGACCAAGCTCATGCGCAGTCCTAAATGCGCGTCTCTTGTGCCTCATTTCTGAGGCGCGCGTCTGACTGTTTCTAAAGGAACCGGAGCTTCTAACGGCCAATAGAGTACCTTAGGGATGACGTGTTTTTGTAGGCAAAACCCGGAAATGAGTTAGCATTTTAGGACTTCCAGTTCCATCGCCCTAAAGTCTATGGGTTTTTTGAATGGGTTTTTGATAAATCGCCTGAAATAAGGTCTGTGGTTAACAAAGCCTCTAAATATTTTCACGTTTTGATCTATGACATAAAACACACCAGTTATAACCCGCTTGTGATTTTTTAAACCTTTATTGTGTCTTAAAAACGGCGGTTGCTAACAAATTGCTAAAAGGGACTACTTCCTTCTTTAGATGTCATCATGACAAACAGGACATTTGGACAGCATTTCTCATGAAAAAGTGGATAAGTAGGCTATTCATACACAGCACAGATCATAGTCACCGAGCATGTTTTTAATATAAAATTGTTAAAGTTTGAGGAAACTTGGTGGTGGTGATGTTGATCTTGTCATGATCATGAGTTGGAGTGCCCTGTTTAGCCACCAGAGGGCACTCCAACATGGACTTTTGTCACTTGTCTGAACTGCAATTCCCATAATTCACTCCTGGACTCATTATCCTCATTTCATTGCACTCAGCTGTTTTGTGTTTGTTCATTAGTGTCTGTCTATTTATACTCGGTTGTTTCTGTCCTTGGTTGTGGTTTGTTATAATATTTGTTACGTGCACTTTTGTGTCCTCTGGTTTTCTGTTTGTGGACTGTTGTATGGATTTTGACCCTTGCCTGTTCTCTGGATCTTGACTTTGGATTACCCTTTAATAAAATACGCTGCACTTGGATCCTTACCATCTTGTTTGTGTGCAACCCGTGACAGAACAAACCACCATTTACAAGGATCCAGCAGCATGAAGGTTCTTCCGCCAGCCACGGGCAGGGAGTGTGTGGCTTTGCTTGGGGCGGTGATGGCTCTACGCCAGGAGGGAGAGGAGGTATGGAGCTTTTCCCGGAGGTTTTGGACAGAGGCGGTGGCGTTAAAATATAATGAAGATGCACTTAAGGAGATTTTTAATAAAGGTCTCGATGATCCTCTGCCGTAATGGGAGATGGAGGGGCTGCAGGTCTTGAACTTTTGGGGCTTTGTCAGTTATCTCTCCCATAGAGTCCATTGGGCAACACTGGGCCAACCAGAACCTTTTCACAGGGACTTTCCATCTCTGGTTTCAGACCCTGGTCTCCTAAGTCCCACTAGAAAACGCAGGGTAAGGAGAAAGAAGAAAGCCCGTGAGCCCGCTCCAGCCCGTGAGCCCGCTCCAGCCAGTGAGCCCGCTCCAGCCAGTGAGCCCGCTCCAGCCAGTGAGCCCGCTCCAGCCAGTGAGCCCGCTCCAGCCAGTGAGCCCGCTCCAGCCAGTGAGCCCGCTCCAGCGCAGCCTGCTGTCCTGGTCAGTCCTGTCTTGGCCCGTGCTCACTTTTTATGTTTTGGCTGTCCTGCATGCATGGAGGATGAACTCGAGCTCTATGGACTTTGGAGCAGTCTGCCAGCCCAAGCCCGCTGCCGTCCCAGAGCAGCCCCAGCCGGAGCCCGCTGCCGTCCCAGAGCAGCCCCAGCCTGAGCCCGCTGCCGTCCCAGAGCAGCCCCAGCCTGAGCCCGCTGCCGTCCCAGAGCAGCCCCAGCCTGAGCCCGCTGCCGTCCCAGAGCAGCCCCAGCCTGAGCCCGCTGCCGTCCCAGAGCAGCCCCAGCCTGAGCCCGCTGCCGTCCCAGAGCAGCCCCAGCCTGAGCCCGCTGCCGTCCCAGAGCAGCCCCAGCCTGAGCCCGCTGCCGTCCCAGAGCAGCCCCAGCCTGAGCCCGCTGCCGTCCCAGAGCAGCCCCAGCCTGAGCCCGCTGCCGTCCCAGAGCAGCCCCAGCCTGAGCCCGCTGCCGTCCCAGAGCAGCCCCAGCCTGAGCCCGCTGCCGTCCCAGAGCAGCCCCAGCCTGAGCACGCTGCCGTCCCCGAGCTGCCCGCTCTCCCTGATACGGCCACGGAGGCCGTCCCCGAGCTGCCCGCTCTCCCTGATACGGCCACGGAGGCCGTCCCCGAGCTGCCCGCTCTCCCTGATACGGCCACAGAGCACTCTTGGCCAGCCCTGCCGCCGTCACCCAGGCCGTCTGTCCTGCCGCCGCCGCCATCCAAGCATTCTGCCCTGCCGTCGTCGCCCAGGCTTTCTGCCCTGCTGCCACTGCCCTGGCCGTCTGAACCGCTGGAACCCGCCTGGTCAGTTCCTCCAGCGCCGCCCTGGCAATAAGCCAGGACTCCAGAACCTCGGGAACCCGCCTGGTCAGTTCCGCCAGCACCAACCTGGTAGCGGTCGGGACCCCGGACTTGGCCCGCCAACCCTCCCCCTGATCCTCCTCCGGTCCACCTCCCTCCTGAAAGTTTTTGTTTCATGGAGCGTCTGGTAGCCGCTCCGTAAGGAGGGGGTACTGTCATGATCATGAGTTGGAGTGCCCTGTTTAGCCACCAGAGGGCACTCCAACATGGACTTTTGTCACTTGTCTGAACTGCAATTCCCATAATTCACTCCTGGACTCATTATCCTCGTTTCATTGCACTCAGCTGTTTTGTTTGTTCATTAGTGTCTGTCTATTTATACTCAGCTGTTTCTGTCCTTGGTTGTGGTTTGTTATAATATTTGTTACGTGCACTTGTTACCTCTGGTTTTCTGTTTGTGGACTGTTATATGGATTTTGACCCTTGCCTGTTCTCTGGATCTCGACTTTGGATTACCCTTTAATAAAATACGCTGCACTTGGATCCTTACCATCTTGTTTGTGTGCAACCCTTGACAGATCTGCAACCATGGTGTGCTGTAGTCCGTTTATAGCTTTTTATAGCTGACGACTTTATTTAGGCTTCAAAATGTATAAATGTTTTAACTTGTAAAGATTATCTTGATAGACAAAACGTGTAAGTGTCATAACCATTTGTTAAACACAGAGCTTTTTTTTTTTTTTTTTTTTTTTTTTTTTTTTTTGTGATTTTCCAAAAGTCTATTGGGAAAAATGCATAGGCTTTCGATCGAGGGACCCTGTGCACAAAAACACGTCATGAGGTACTCTATGCAGTGACTTTACAAATAGCCGATTGGCTCTTATTTAGAAGGCGGGACCATATTGCATGTTGCACTTTCTCCATTCAAAACAATACGAGTGATGCATCTTGTGTTATTCTATAGTCTTTGTTATAACTGATTCATCCATGCACATCATTTTTTTTTTTTTTTTTTAATTTGTCCTCATAATCAAAATATTGTACCCTCCCTCTTCCATCAACACCTCTTCTCTTATTATGCATTTACAGGGCGGGGCAACCTGTCAGTCACATGAGATTGACCAATAGCAAACCACAACCATCCAATCATTTCCTCATGAACAAAATCAAGTCCTGCCCTAAAGTCTTACAATATAAATGAGAATTTTTATTTATAAATATAAATAAAATAGAATATTTAAGAGATTTATTTAACTAAATCATTTTGTAATTAATTTAACATTTTGTTCCTGTCCATGTGATATTGCTTAAATAGTTGTCAATATTTGTCTTAATCATTATGTCTATTTTTATTTCTCCCAAGGAATTTTAGGAGAATCATCTCATATGAATTACTTAAAAGATACATAGTTGAGAACTCCCTTAGGTCTCCTTAGGTAAGAAAGCTCAACCTCTGAGCAATAATCTTTCCCTCTGGGAGGCGTTCAGTTTGTTTTCCTAAAACACGTTAATGGAAATCTGTGCTAATAATGGTTTATTAAAATGTCATATTTTAATCATCTTTAAAATCAAATGCATCTCTCATGCCGTCTCCTCATGCAGAGCTGAAGTGTGTCCGCTCCGAGCGAGAGTTACGCTTCTATGAGGCGATGTAGGGAGAGTATTCAGACCTGTGGTTAACTACAGATTATACTCCCCCAGGGACAGTGAGCTGCATACTGCGCAGCCAACCTACCCGTCTGTCTCTCGCTGTCTCAGAGGGAGGGCGGTCGGTGGTGAGCGTGAGCGCTGCGTGGCGTGGGCTGAGCTCTGGGTGTTGGCTGAATGGGTGGAAGAGAGACCACAGGCATGAGAGCATGTGTGTGTGTGTGTGTGTATGTGTGTGTGATTCTGGGAACAGCAGCTGGTGTTGATGCTGAGATCTCTAAACTCATTCAGTTCTTGTCTTACTGTTCGGGGCCCGGGGGAAAGCAGTGTGATATACACTGGCAACACACACATCAACATTCAATATCGTTACCTCTGTGTTTGAGCACAAACTGTGTTGCGGCAGGAAATGAGCTGAAAGGTGATGTGTGCCATTTTTATTGTTAAAATGCTTTCTCTTATCACAGTTATTTAGAATATGCAGAGACGGCAATATGTAAAACATCTGACAACCCGACACTAAATCGACCAATGACATGAGTTTGGGGGCGAGGCTTAATATCTGCTATCTGGTCTGATCAATAATGGAAGAATTGTTTTTGCAGTTCCTAGTTCAGCAGGATTTACACACTTTACCTTTAAGTTTGGAACACACTGAGAAAGCAAGAGGCATTTAATAGAGACATATCTAGAGTAAACCTGCTCAATAACAGTCAATAATAGATCTAAAATTACATTTTTGCTTTTTTTGAAGGAAATATGAGTGGAAGGAAAAGTCAGCACCAGAATGCTAGGGTGTTGTTGTGAGTGGTTGCCAGGGTGTTGCTATGCTATTCTAAGTGGTTGTTTGGGTGTGTTGCTAGGTGGTTGCTGAGATATTCTGGGTGGTTGCAATGGCATTGTTATGTGGTTTGTAAGGTGTTCTGGGTGATTACTAGGTTTTTTCTGAGTAGGCATCACTATTTTGTTTCTAGGGTTTTTCTGGGTAGTTTCTGTGGAATTGCTAGGTTGTTATAGGTGGTTGCTAGGGTATTTCTATGTTGTTTGTAAAGTCTTCTGGATGATTGCTATTTTTTGGGGGGGGGGGGGGGGTGGCTTCTATGGTGTTCTGGGCATTGGTAGTTGCTTAGGTGTTAAGGGCGGTCTCTGGGGTTTTCTAGGTAGTTGCTAGGGCATTGCTAGGATGTTGTGGGTGGTTGCCGTGGCATTTCTATGTTGTTTGTAAGGTGTTCTGGGTGGTTGCTAGTGTTTTTCTGGGTAGTTCCTATGGCGTTCTGGGCACTGGCAGTTGCTGAGGTGTTAAGGGTGATTTCTGGCATATTCTGGGTAGTTGCTAGGGTGTTGTATGTGGTTGCTAGGGCATTTCTATGTTGTTTGTAAGGTGTTCTGGGTGGTTGCTAGGGTTTTTCTGGGTAGTTCCTATGGTGTTCTGGGTATTGGTAGTTGCTCAGGTGTTAAGGGTGATTTCTGGCGTATTCTGGGTAGTTGCTAGGGTGTTGTATTTGGTTGCTGGGGCATTTCTATGTTGTTTGTAATGTGTTCTGGGTGGTTGCTAGTGTTTTTCTGGGTAGTTCCTATGGTGTTCTGGGCATTGGTAGTTGCTGAGGTGTTAAGGGTGGTTTCTGGCGTATTCTGGGTAGTTGCTAGGGTGTTGTATGTGGTTGCTAGGGCATTTCTATGTTGTTTGTAAGGTGTTCTGGGTGGTTGCTAGTGTTTTTCTGGGTAGTTCCTATGGTGTTCTGGGTAATGGTAGTTGCTGAGGTGTTAAGGGTGATTTCTGGCGTATTCTGGGTAGTTGCTAGGGTGTTGTATGTGGTTGCTAGGGCATTTCTGTGTTGTTTGTAAGGTGTTCTGGGTGGTTGCTAGTGTTTTTCTGGGTAGTTCCTATGGCATTCTGGGCATTGGTAGTTGCTGAGGTGTTAAGGGTGGTTGCTAGTGTTTTTCTGGATATTTCCTAGGGCAATGCTATGTGATTGCTAGGTTGTTTCGGGGTAGTTGCTAGGAGATTGCTAGGTGATCACTAAGGTGTTTTTGGTTGGTTGCTAGGGCATTGGTATATGGTTTGTAAGGTGTTCTGGGTGGTTGCTAGGGCATTGCTAGGTGGTTACTAGGGTGTTCTGGGTTTCATATGGCCCAAGTCAAAATAACACACACCTCTACAGCAAAAAATAAAATAAAATAAAATAAAAATCGAATAATCTTTTAAACAGCATAAATTCACCTGATATAAGCAAAACTGTTTGAGATGATATGGCTGGTTTTCAGAAAATATATCTTGAATTTTCTAGTGACTGATTTTTTTTTTTTAAAACACTTTTATCGTGATATCATGTATTATTTTGGTCCCTAGATATGGCTTGGGTTCCTCTATGAAACCCTATATCTCCTCTTATCTCCTTGATTATTTAAGGTTTCATTCATGTCTGTAGCACAAACAAAGTTGCAGTTATGGCCTAATGGTAAGAGAGACATACTTATAAACTGAAGGCCACGGGTTCGAGTCTCAGCACCGGAAGGAAATGTAGGTGGCTATACATCACTTTCACTTTAATCATTCAAATTAGGGATTTGTACATATCACTAACCCTAAATATAGTACTGCTTGCTTTAGCAAAATCCACTAATAAAAATCTTTCCGTTATCTTAGCCCTTTAAGCAATACTTCAGTCAGCAGCTTGTTCCTATTAAAAACGCCCTCAGTAAAGCACCAGCACCAGTCCAGACTCAAGGGAACGGATGCCAGGACCTGGCACTGCCAACTCTCACTCTCTCCGTTACAGATGTCCACGTCTCCAGAAACAGGCATCTGTACTCATCCACACTGACAAAAGTGCAAACGATTTGTGTATTCCACTTTCACACTCGCACAGTCTCCTGGTTATGTGACAACGTGTGACTGGAACAGGCTGCTCTGGAGGACAGAAAAGTTAAGTTTAAAATAACAATAAGAAGAAATGCATCCTCTAAGTGCCATGACCTTTTTTGTCCCAATTTATTTTTATCAAATTTACTGGTAGTCCACTGTATGAAGAAATTTTGGGTATAATATGTCACAGTTTACTTTATTTTGCTATCCTCACTTACATAAATGAACTGGTGTCCTGCAACCCACTAGTAAAAAATGTTAAAAAAATTATATCTAGTATCTGAATACTTTTTGGTTTGACTGTGTGTGTGTGTAAATATATATATATATATATATATATATTGTGTATGTGTGGTCCTCGTAAACCCTACAAAAATAAACCCCAAAAAGATATACAATATCCGCAATTATAATCCGCAAGTTGTATATAATGTAACAATGTTTATACTGTATGTATTTAGAATTGTGCAGCAAATTTATTATATATTATAATGTAACAATGTTATTGTGAAGCAAGTGTATATATTTTATTACTAATTGCATTTTATATATATATATTAAATTATAATATAATGAAATTATAATTCATATTCAAATTCAATATAAGTATTAGAATTATAATGAATATTATGCATTATAATTACCTATATGTATGCTTTATATATTAAGTTATTTATGTATACTAAAATTTATATAATGTATATATAATTGTGAAATTGATATGTTTTATTATGAATTTTATAAACTTTTTTAAAACAACAAAAAACACAATAAGCCTACACAGTCAAAACTGGTTCTTGATTCTTCTGAGAATCTTTATTTATCATTGTTTGTAAGACTGTAAGTTTGGATCTGCTTTTTGTCAGTTGTGTGTGTCCGTTCTCATTTTGCTGTAACTGCTGGAATCGATACCTGGAGTGCGTTCTGCTGACATTGTGTACACTGTGCGTCGTGTTCCACTGATTTTCGCTGTGTTGCAGTTCCCAATATTTATTTAGCACTCTGGCTGTTGCACACACCACCTGTGACATTTCGTTAGATTTAGTGATGTTGGCTGACGTATCATTTCTCTCCGTGTCACATGGGCTGATTTCCCATACTCCCCCACGACGGCCCTCTTAACTGTGTGATTATTCATTTTCACTCAGTTGAATATAGACTTCCACGTTGTTGCTAGGTGACAGGTAATTTTCAGCATGTGTTTTAATTAACAAGGGCACAGGAAAGCCTACATAAAACAGTTGTTCCAATTCTGTGACAAGAAGGATATTATATCTTTGCTTTCAGCTAATATCTGGCTCATAGCAGGTGGGCAAGTTATAGAAGAGCAGACGTGTGACGTGAGCAGAATTCAAGGAGCGCGATGTTCTAGTTTCCAGGGTGAAACACTCACAAATGCACTTTTTTGTGTCAAAATTGACTTGCCAACAAATATGCAAGCCGTTCTCTTTCAGGTGATTTTTTCCAAATGAAATCTTTCCTTCCTTTACAAAAATGTTCTGTGATTGTATAATTGGTCATATTATGATGCTTTTATACATGGGTGTTTGACATGACATTTCTAACTCCATCTAAAACATTTTTCTAATTTGTCTACAGTCATGATGGCAGGTTTTATTAGCTCATGTTAATTAATTAAGCAAACACATGGAATAATTGTTCTTTTTAAAACTTCATTTGTCACACCGCAGGCTATTTGAGAGAACCACAAAAGAGCAAAAAAGGTGATTAAAATGCTCAAAAGAAAGCACCAATGTCTAAAAACATGGAATTTATTTAATAGGCCTATATATATATTTTTTAAAAAGTATTATTATTAATAATAATAATCATTATTATTGATTGATTGATTTAATAATAATAATAATAAATATAGCTGCAAGCAGCAATTACGGGGCCAAGCACAAAAACGGCACAAGAAGCCAGCCAACACGGCTGGGAGCATCAGACTAACTGCAACAGTGAGCAATTAAAGACCTATTAAGATCATTTTAGGCAAAAGAACTGAAAAATGATATATACTGTCAAAATAAAGGATTTACTGGTTCATCACTTTTGACCAATAGGTGGCGCTGTGTCCAAATTGTTGTGGTATGGTTAGAGTGAGGTGACAATGACACTTGCAAAGTTTCGTGTCAATATGCCAAAGCATTGCAGACATACAGCTTCAAGAGTGGGTTTTGCATCATGCCTCAAATTCGTTGCTCCGGTATATGAAAACGGTTTTGATGACTTGAAATCCATAACTTTTTGTCGGCATGGTCTGAAGATGATACGGTTCAATTTTGGTGAAAATCGGAACAACGGTCTAGGAGGAGTTCGAAAAAGTAGGTTTTTAAAGAAAAACAATATGGCGGACAGGAAGTTCAGATGACTATGGCAAATTTGATATCTATGTTCTCAGCATGACCCAAGGAATCGACTGAGACCAGTTTCATTACAATCAGTTAATAGTGTCAAAAAGTTATTAACATTTTTGTAAATTTTGTTATAACTTTTGAAGTATTGTCGAAGCTTTTTGAGTATTGTCAGGGCATGGTGCCAAAGACCCATACCGAGTTTCGTAACGATACGCTAATGCGTTCGTAAAATACAGCATTTTAGCACAAAATTCAAAATGGCCGATATGGGAAAATTGGATATCATTTGACTCGACATGACTCGAAATTTATGCTTTTTGGACAAACCCATCAGAAGTTATAAGCAAAAATAGCCATTTTCATATCTCCGCACCAGTAGGTGGCGCTGCGCTGAAACAATGCATGATGCCTCAGGTCATGCTTGTGATGACATATACCAAGTTTGGTCTGAATATGATAAAGCGTTGCAGAGATAGAGCCTTATTATTATTATTATTATTATTATTATTATTTGTTAAGAGTTTGGTTTTGAGCTGTCAGCATGTCGAGAAGATCATCTTTGCATGCACTTCCAAAGGATGAGGACTCGGTGTGTATCAAGCGCTGAGGAAGATCCAGAGCTGAAATTCAGATATGGTAATTGTTGTTTCCTTTCTGACACGCGTATAAATGATGGACCAATCACAACTGGGCCGTCTGACCAATCAGAGCACAATAGATCAGTCACAACAGACTGGGCCATCAGGGGTGCATTCAGCCCCGACAAAACGTTTTTTTAAACAAAAACGGTGGTGCATTGAACACCCTGTTCTGTTGACGAAAGGTTGCAAATATGGCAGCTGAGAAGGCCGTTCTTTGTGTTCTTTTTGAAGAATTGATAATATGCTATATTTTTACTATAAAACTCTTACGACAAACACGTCTTCTTATATCTTCAATTGTTGCGTATACCGAGCTGCAGCAGACACATTTGTAAACGACTTTACTTGGACCCATTGTGCGAGCCGTCTCTGTAATACCGGGTGGTTTGTATACATGACTCTTTGAGAAATGAGGTGATGTGCAATGTTTATTATGAGAAAATAAAAGTTTTTTTGGGGGGCTTTGGATGTATGTAAACCTATTGTAGGAGACCTCCAAAAAAATTAGGAACCTTTAAAATAGAATAAAATGGGCACTCTAAAATGTAATAATGAATGAATTCAAAAATGCTTTAATTTTTTTTGTCCGCTGTACCCATATACTGTATGTGTAGCACATACCAAGTTATTTAAATTGCACTCCAAGGAGCTTTAAAGAATATTGACATCATAGTAGTGTCATGTATGCATATTATTACCATAATACTTAGTCCAAAATCCATAGTAATGTGTGGTATAAATGTAATGCATTAAATACTTGAATATGGAGCCCAATGATCATGATCACTATTGAAACATGGATTTGAGATTTCCTCTTCCCAATATTCTGTTGGAAATTGAGCTCAACTAATTCCCAAAGGACTACCCCACTGACAACAATGCTGTGCAACCTGCTGTTGGGGTACTGTACAAAAAGAATTGTTGCTTGGCAACTGTTTGAGCTCCACTTTGAAGTTTTACAAATGTTTTCAGCAGGATGGCAAAAAGCCATGAAATGCCACATGAAAACTACAGCATAATAAAACCGCAAAAACACGCCGTCCAACAAAATGTCTGACTGCATATCAGGGTCATTAGCATTAACTAAAAATAAAACCATACAAAAACATTTTCATTACTTGAAATAAAATAAACGCGAACTGATATAAAATAAAATGTTAAAAAAGCATACACTTATTTAATTTCAGCTATAGTTTCAGCAACATTTCTCTTTTTGTTGTTTAACTTGGAGTAAATAACATAACTAAAATAACAAAAATGAAATAAACCAAAACGAATACAATTTAAATAAAAACAAAAACTAAACTAAACTAATAAAAATGATTAAAGCACAACAAAATTACTTAAACATTAAAATTAAATTGAAAAAAGAAAATATAAAAATAGAATCTAATTCAAAATATGAGAAATCAAGATTTAAGGTGCAGTAAGCAATTTCTGAAAAACACTGTTGAAAGTGAACTATTGGATCAGCATCAAAGCACACGTGTAGCAATCAGCAGTAAGGGGCGTATACACTCATTAGGGGGAGGTGCCTGTGTACCGTGTGTACATAGTGTGTTCGTACATTTGGGGGCGGAGCTATCAAAATAGAGGTGTGGTCCTTTTGGGTAGTGGCATGTTTGTTTTGATGATTTTAAATATCAACAGTGTTTTTCAGAAATCGCTTACTGCAACTTTAACAAAAACGCGACATGGAATAATCTTTGTACCTTCTTCTCTGAGGTGAATATATCCTTTGTGTTCAACAACAAGATCGCATTCACATCTGTCAACTATCATTCTGACTGTCATCAGATAAACAGAGTTCTGGTGTGCTGATATTTAACTCAGTGGAGAAAGTACACTGATACTTTTTGGGGATTTCTAGGCATTGTATTTCATGTCGAGTATTTATTAATCTTGATTTCTCACAACTAGTGTGCACGTAACGTGTCGCGTGGGATCGTTCTGTGATACTTTTGCATCTTTTTTAAAAAGCTTGATGCTGGTCGCTATTCACTGACATTACAGGGACGAGTGTGAGCGGGACTTTTTTTTTTTTAATTCCCCTTTTGTTTAAAGGGGACCAATAATGCCTCTTTTACAAGATGTAATATAAGTCTCTGGTGTCCCCAGAATGTGTCTGTGAAGTTTCAGCTCAAAATACCCCACAGATCATTTAATATAGCTTGTCAAATTTGCCTCTATTTGGGTGTGAGCAAAAACACACCGTTTTTGTGTGTGTCCTTTTAAATGCAAATGAGCTGCTGCTCCCGGCCCCCTTTCCAGAAGAGGGCGGAGCTTTAACAGCTCATGCTTCAGTTGCTCAACAACAACAAAGCTGGAGAATCTCACGCAGCCAAAATGAGGATTGTCAGTAACGGTGTTCAGCCTTACATTGTTCAAACCGGAGTCGACACTGATGGAGAGACTCAGGAAGAAGTTACAACTTTTAGAATGAAACTGGACGTTTCTGAACGGTTAGTGGATAAATTTATGTAGTTGCTGTGGAGTTGATTCAACTCATCAACCATGTGCCGTCATGTTAATTTTTTGTGCAAATCCAGTGTTGAATTGACACTCGTTTGAGAAGCAGTCCGGTGTAAAATGACGGCATGGCCTCACCCACTTTGTTGTGTGTTCCTGGGGGCGGGGTTTATGTAAATGTTAGGGTTTGTGATGTCACCAACCCAGGAAGAAGCTCGTTGTAGTCCACACAAGACATTTGTTGTAGTCCTTAAAAAGCGATTTCTGTAAAAGAAAATATCTCCCTTTGCATTGAACTTTGAGAATTGTAACTTTGCAGATGTTGTTTATGCTCAAACAGCAACATTACACACTAACTAAAGTTAAAAAAGTGAAATCATAACCAAGGACGCCTTTAAAGAAAGAAGGGCGTACAACATTAGAACAACACCAGGGTGAGTAAATGACTTAATTTTCATTTTAGGTCGAACTATCCATTTAAGTCAAAGTAAAAATCTAATTTCCACTGTAAAGGTCTCAGTTTAATTATCTGTGGCAGGCTGCATGTCTTCTGTTTACACATATGGCACAAGGAAATAACTTTCAAGTGAGTGTGCAGCGGTAGATGAAAAGAGTGAAATAAAATGCTTTACAGCGACAGGGGCAAATGAAGGACTACTGCTGGTGTTTTAATAAGATCCCTCATCAGAATCGAGCCGGTTCCTGCAGCCTCTCGGGGAGGGGTGCCTTCTGTGGTTCGGACCCTCCAAAATGCACACGTAGTTTGACTAACAGCTGCAGTGGCTTATAGGGGCCAGATGTGTAGTGTAAGAGAGGGGAGAGAAGCTGAAAGGAGTGGTTTGGGGTGAAAAGCAGGCCCTGTCAGGGGGCTGGAGTGCCCAGCAGTAAAATGAGAGAGAGCTATTGTCATGCATGCTGCTCGCTTTTTATGGTGACTTCTGCGAATTACAAGGACGTAGGCATCAATTTTCATCTGGGGGTTCGCTGTGGCCGGGTGTGTGTTCCAAAAATTTCATGCCATTTACACTTGCTTTATGAGCTCCTGCAGAACTTTCTGCTGCAGAGTTTGGTGCTTTTTTCCCAGCAATTTAGCATGTCCGCTTAAGTGGTAATGTGGAAAGCACTTAAAAACAGGAGTATTTTTTTAAAGAGAGACAGTAATGAAAGTAGAAGGGGGTGGTGTTTAAATATGAAATCTGAATTTGGGTAGCACTATAGTTTAGGTTCCAATTCTCACTGTTAACTAAATGCATGCGTATTACTAGAATATTGTCTGTTTATTAGCACTTATAAATCACATATTAAAGGGATAGTTCACCCAAAAATGAAAATTATCCCATGATTTACTCACCCTCAAGCCATCCTAGGTGAAAAAAAACTGCATCCATCCATCCATCATAAAAAAAAAAAAAATGCACACAGCTCCAGCTCCTATTTAATTTAGATTATAAAGTTTTAAATATGGATATTTTTCTTACAAAAAGGCATCGCTTCGCTTCACAAGGCCTTTATTAACCACTTGGAGCCGTATGGATTACTTTTATTATACATGGATGCATTTTGGGGGGACTTCAAAACACGCCCCCATTCACTGTTATTATAAACCTTGGAAGAGCAAGGATATTTTGAAATATATCTCCGAGACTCAGATTGTGTTCGTCTGAAAGAAGAAAGTTATGTACATCTAGGAAGCCTTGAGGGTGAGTAAATCATGGGGTAATTTTCATTTTTGGGTGAGCTATCCCTTTAACGCCTTATTCTGCATGACATCCCTTAAGCCCAATACCTAAATTTAAAATTTTACCTTACTAACTATTAATACACAGTAATTAGGAGTTTATTGAGACAAAGTTGTAGTTAATAGTGAAAAGTGGACCATAATCTAAAGTGTGACCTGAATTTGAACCAAAAATAAACCATCTAAAAATGGACTAAAAGTATATTATTATAGCAGTTAGACTCTATAAACAGAGTAGAAAACCTGTTATAAAGTTAACGTGATTTGGCATTTGCAACCTATTTTAATCCAGTAATTATAAGTCAGGATATTCAATCAGTATTTCCATTTTAGTTAAAGTTTTAGTCATTTTGTTTTGTGTTTTTGTCATTTTTATTATATCATTTTTAAACAAATACGTCTATATAGTTTTCAGTTTTAGTTGTACTTAGTTCAGTTTGGCAGCTAGCTGAAATAAAATCATATATATATATATATATATATATATATATATATATATATTTCAAGAAACAAAAATGTTTTTTATGGGTTTTAATCAAGTGAGCATTACCAAAATGCAGCCTAAAACAGCTATTTATAGTTAGCAAATAGTTAGCATTATCCAATCCACATGATGTCAGCCAGAATTAAAAGCCATTTCAGAGGAAGAGCAAGTGCTAACATGAGACTAGTGATATGGAATTGCTTGCTAACATTGACTTTAAAGCTGCATATGGCATTTAAATGCATCTTGCAAGAAATCGTGGAAGTGCTTTAATCAATATGTGAACTTAAGATTTGTGCTTTAAAGTGCTTGATTGCCTGGGCCTGTTTATTTTCTTCTTACAATTTGTACTTAAAAAACTGTGGGTCGAGACTATTGTAATTAGCAATATGCCACATAAGCTGCTTATGGAACCCGCAACATTCATTTAAGAGATGCCTTTCTTGCAGCTTTATTTGTGATCCATATCTAAATGTATGTTACCATGACAATCACAAGAGCCTGTCTTTGTGTTTTATATGGTTTTCATGTTGCTGCTAGACGGCTTATAAATTAACCTCCAGGTTTGCTATTGACAATGCTCCTCCAACCACCAGAGGGCAGCGAGGGGTACAAGAGGTTAGAGATCATGTGTCAGGGCTGTTGTTGCACTAATGTAAAGAAACTTGCTGTATTCGGAACCGCGTACTAGCATGCTAGTCTTATGTATTATGCCATAGAAAGATACTACGAGTGTCCTAGTATGTGGTTCCGAATTTAAAAACTCTTTGCATTCATACTGACATTTTATGCACTTTTGATGATTTTTGAGTCTAAATAACAGCACATAATGCAGACAAGCACAATTTTATTGCTCAGTGTTCTCAGTTATGATTCATTAAGATTCACTTTCACAAGATATTCATGAGAATTCTTTTGCGATTTTCTTATGGGTATTCATATACCATGTATTACTCTAAGGTCAAAAGTTTGGAAAGATTTTTTAAATGTTTTTGAAAGGAGTCTCTTATGCCATCATGGTAGTGCCCAACTTTGGAAACAAATAAAGAATACATAGTCAAAAAATATGACTCAAGATTTTTTCAGTGCTGAAAATAGCTCACGTGAATTAACACTTAAAAATGAGAAAGTAAAAGACCAGGGTAATTGGTGGTAAACATTAGGAATCCTTCTCAAGGTTAATAAAGTTTCAGTGAGGCCCATAAACAGACTATACTGTACATGTGGCATCATCTCATGAATATGCTTTACTAGTCTCCCACTACGACCTTCAGATGAGACACCACATGACCTCCGCAAAACATTTTACTGGCAAAATCAAATCATTCAAGAGTCGTAATAAATCTTGATTCACTGTGGAACTGCATGACATAATAAAAAGGAGCAGACATCACATTTGATGAAAAGGTTGTTTTATTCCCCCTGATAACACATGGTGTAGCATGAAATAAGAGGTTATTACTCGAATTATATTATTCGGATGAGTTAAGCAGCCGTGTTTAAGATTACTAACTAGTTGCATTAACTAAAGACAGCATCATTAGATGGCGTTTAAGTGTATGAACGCATTGATTTGTTGCGATCGCTTTATCACTTTGGATAAAAGCGTCTGCTAAATGCATAAATGATGTTCAGTAAGTGGGTCGTGGAATGTGCTAAATCAATGTTAGATGCAAATAATAAAATATCACTATGTGGTCATGTGTATAAACAGGAATATTAACTTTTAAATGAGAGGTAAATGCTGTTGATGTCAATTCAAACTCTACTGTATTTTGGCTCAAAATCTTCTGTCATTTCAGTCTCAAGTCGTGTTAGGCTTATGCCAACATAGACAGATTGCATGACATGTTCACAATCTTGAACACTGTACTACTGCTTTTCAGCGTTCAGTACTTTTGTATGACAAACACTTTTTTCTAAGCAAATCCAGTCGCAACTCAACATGATTGAACCTGAATCACATAATTAATACGTTTGAGAGTTTGATTTTAAGCATATATTGTGTACTTTTCTATGACAAACGCTTCTTTTTTCTAAGCAAAACCACACAATGTGATTGAATGTAGGAACTTGAATCACATGATTAATACATTTAAGAGTTTGATTTTAAGTGTATTTTATGTACTTTTAATGACAAACACTTATTTTTTGTAAGCAAAACCAGTTGCAACTCAACATGATTGAATTTGGAAACCTGAATTGCATGATTAAAACATTGAGAGTTTGATTTTAAGCATATTTTGTGTACTTTTCAATGATAAACTCTTCTTTTTTCTAAGCAAAACCACACAACTCAACATGATTGAATTTGGCATCTTGAATCACATGATTAATACATTTGAGAGTTTGATTTTAAGCATATTTTTTGTACTTTTCTATGACGAACTCTTCTTTTTTCTTAGCAAAACCAGTCGCAAGTCAACATGATTGAACTTGGAAACCTGAACCGCATGATTAAAACATTTGAGAGTTTGATTTTAAGAATATTTTGTGTACTTTTGTATGACAAACTCTTCTTTTTTCTAAGCAAAACCACACAACTCAACATGATTGAATTGGGAACATGAATCACATGATTAATACATTTCAGAGTTTGATTTCAAGCATGCTTTGTGTACATTTGTATAACAAACACTTCTTTTTTATAAGCAAAACCAGTTGCAACTCAACATGATTGAACTCGGAAACTTGAATCGCATGATTAATATATTTCAGAGTTTAAGTTTAAGCATATTTTGTGTACTTTTCTATGACAAACACTTCATTTTTCTAAGCAAAACCACACAACTCAACATGATTGAATTCAGAAACTTGAATCAAATGATCAATGTATTTCAGAGTTTGATTTTAAGCATATTTTGTGTATTTTATATGACAAACACTTCTGTTTTCTAAGCAAAACCAGTTGCAACTGTCAACATGATTGAACTTGGGAACCTGAATCACATGACTGATTATCTTAGTAGATAAAAACTTTATAAATCTGCTTTCACAATAAAATAAACAGCCCGCCATCTAAATGCGCACCCATGCAATGGAATTGCCAGTTTTTGGGATGTGACAGTGTTTTGCTCTGATGAGGTTTGTGCTTGCGAGGACAAACCACATTCTTTCATCAGCCCCGGAAGTTTCCTCCCACGTACTTCTCCGTTTTCCTGCATTTTCCAACCCGTCTTGTTGGGCCGCAGCATGTGCACTGTGGCACCGGGCAGCACTATCCTCCAAAAGCCCGATGCGGTCGAGGAACCGACGACTATGGGTTGCTGAGCTCAAGTGGCTTCAATTACAGATGCTCACAATTACAGAGGAAGGGAAAAGGGCTGGGCAGAACGTGCCAAGCACAAACACTGCCTGGATCACAGGAGGAGAAGGAGGGGGAGAGCAGGGAAGTCAAACGTTACCATCCCACCCAACCGCCATCAGGTTATTTTGGGACCTCGGTAGTTTCAGCGTTGAGATACTAACTGGATTATAGTCGCTGTACTTATTGGTTAGGATTGGATTTAAACTTTGTTCTCACATCTGAAATTTGAAAATTATTTTTGCGTCATTCCCTCTAAAAACGACTGGAATTTTCCCCTCCGGAGTCAGAGGTTGTAAAACGCATATTAGTGAAGTCATTCTCAAGACTATTAGCTCTTACGATTGAAGTGCCATAGGCACAGATCCGTAGATTTGCTGTGTTTACATCAGGCGATTTTGGCGTTTGTTTACCGTGCAGTGTCATTTTCCCTAAACAGCCATTTACTGGGCCACATGATTTGAATAACTGGATTGCGTCGCTATTTGCTCGCAGATTACATCAAACTTCATTAAAGACAAATAAGCAAAGGACTGATCTGCTGCCTGCTAGTCTCTCCTGAGCAAATAAGTCAAAAAATAACACTCTGAACCACATCATAAGACACCCAGAATGCATTTGCTTAGCGTAAATCTGATCTGACCTCTGCCATGTGACCTCTGTGAAACATTTTACTGGCAAAATCAAAGAGTTGTAAAAGATCAAAGAGCAAATGTGATGCTTGAACACTTTTGACCTGGTTAGGAACTCCTCAGATGCTGCTTTTTCATGGCTTAGGAGGCTTATTGGAGACTTCTGTTGTTCCGCTTCATTGAGGCATCAGCTTTGTCTCAGATGCATCTCTTAAAAAACAAATTTTCATCTCGGGTCATTGGCTTTAGGATCATATTGTTCATCATTGAACTTCTGAAGGCAGACTGGTGTCTTTGCAAATGTGAGCACAGTTTGAGATATTACTAAGCTCTTTTGAAACTCTAGAAAACACCTGTGAGATTACTGGGGTCTTTTTATATGGGCGCATTTATATGTACAAATAAAAAATAGGCCTATAGATGATGTTATGTGGCATTAAAGGCATAGTTCATCCCAAAAATGAACATTTTGTCTTCGTTTACTCACCCTCTGTTTGTTCCAAACCTGTATGAGTTTCTTTCTTCTGTTGAACACAAAAGAAGATATTTTAAACAGTGTTGGACAGTTGACAGCCATTGACTTTCCTATTATGGAAGTCAATGGCTACCGCCAACTGTTTGATTACCAACATTCTTCAAAATATCTTCTTTTGTGTTCAACAGAAGAGAGAAATTCATACAGGTTTGGAACAACTTGAGGGTGAGTAAGTGAAGACAAAAATTTCATTTCGGGGTGATCTATCTCTTTAAAAGGAGGGACATTCTTATTCTAGATCGCATTTAATTGTGTAAGCTGGCAAGTGTGACATTAATCAATATTTTTGGTTCATTTTCCCATAAGAAACAAATGCATACAACTTTTAGGAGAACACAAGCATATATATGAGCTCAAAACTAATAAACATTGACTAAAAGCCACAAAAGTCCAGATTTGATTTCAATGGAGCAGAAAGGGGAAGAGAAATTAATCTTGTCACGGTGGAATCTTCCTTTTTAGGTGATAAATTATTTTTTGTCGCTTTTGTTGACTAGAAGATTAAATGATTAGTGTGCATTTATTAGCAAAAAGATGCAACCAATTTCTCATCTCCCAGCATCATGACCTTAATTGTTGTAATCCAGACATATCCGTCTGTTTTTACAGTCTACTCAACATCTGGGTTGCTAGAGAATCCTAGATGAAGGGCGGGATGATGCCATTCATTATGACAGGGATGATTGACAACAATATTGTATAAAGATTTACGCATTTCTTAAATAATGAGATGATATTCCGCTCTGTTTTAGAATTAAATTATATGTTAAACTCAAGCAATGTCTGACTGGGTTATACTAAGTCCCTTCAAAACACGTATGCGTTACAGACTCTTGTAAGCGCACCCCTGGTGCCTGAGTGGTACGCTCCATTTTAAAGCGATAGCTGCGACTCCACGCTTCTAAAGTAAAGCGCGACGCTATCTTGAGGTACGGACTGGAGAATACCATGCTATCGACGCGTTGAGCGCATTTACGGTTTCACACGGGCGTTTTGCACGGGAAAATATAGCGATATCTCCGAATCCGCTTGCGATAAGCACCGAGAGGCTCTACAAAACCCAACTGTGGATGTAACTGTTGCACTTTGAACACAGGTACGAGTGATACACAAACATTCGCGCGAATGATTCATTCTGATGCATGGCTTTATTGTACTGAAATCGCGAATGCATGATCTGGAGATGTAACGCATGCTTCTTTAACCACATAAAACAATGCGTTCTCGTAGATGAGAGAATGGATGGTTTAACTGCTGTGTGGAAAGGATCCTGATGGATGTGGTCAATAAAGCCAGCAAGAACAAAGGGGGCATTAAAACCAGTGTTTAGCTAAAAGGAGGTAAAATATCCGTGCATTTGTGCTGTGCATTAAGAAATGCATTAAAATGACTTTGACTGTTTCTAGTAGCCAATACACAATGAATAATTATTCCAGTCTTGCCTGTTGGTGGTTGTGCATGGATCTAACACATGCATATTGACATTTCAGATGGAAAGTTGCTTTGGATAAACGGTACACACCACAAACAGGGCTTACAATTAAAGAAAATAGCATTGTTTTACTTCATCAAGGCAGGCAGATTAAATAGATGTATGGAAAAAGGTGATATCGTGCACTCAATCTGTTTGTCTGTCACATCTGTAACAGTCACATGACTGAAATATTGTTTTCCTCTAGGCAAATGACCCAAATGTTGTTCCTCCTATTAAAGCCTAAACTAAAATCAAATGTATTGCTTAATTTGCACATTGATTTCGTTCATTTCCTTGCATGGGAAATTGATGCATTGAGATACTCTCAGTAAGATGCAATTGATGGGTTTGAACCAAATCTGATCATTCAAAGCCTTTGGTGCCAGTTTGATCCGCGTCTCGGTGGAGAGGAGAGGGGCTGTGGCTGCCTGCAGTAGCCGGATCAGGGATGCTCACACCCGGCGTGAGATTAGTATGAGCTCCGCTGGAGAATGTTGGGTGCTGTGGAGGAGGGAACCGAGCAAAACGCTGTTTTTACACATCGCCGAAAACATCTCGAGTCTCCGATCTCTATTTCGCAATATATGCTTTGGGGAAATGATGGATGATCTGCATGGGAAAAAGCAAATATATACAAGTACATTATCTGTAAAGTCACCAGATTACAGCACGTCACTTCTCAAAACAATATGGAATAAAAGTGGGAACATCATAGAAAATAATAATAAGAACTATATATATATATATATATATATATATATATATATATATATATATATATATATATATAATATTTTATAAATGAAAAAGTGTATATATAATATAATTGTAATTGTATTTTTAATATTATATTATATATTATAATTATATATTATATTTTTAATTTACACAAAATATATAACATAACAATTTATCAATTTATTTGTAATATATTTGTATAATAAAATAATAATAATAAAGTATATATATATATATATATATATATATATATATATATATATATATATATATATATATATATATATATATATATATATATATACACTTTTTTATTTATAAAATGTTTTATATAGTATAATACATTATTTGTAATGTATTTGAATTTTAATGTTATATACTTTTTAATTTACACAAAATATATAACAACAATTTATAAATGTATTTGTAATTTGTATTTTTAATGTGTGTCTATATATATATGTATATGTGTATGTGTATATATGTATGTATATATGTGTGTGTATGTATGTATATATATATATATATGTATATATATATATGTATATATATATATATATATATATATATATATATATATATATATATATATATATTTTTTATTTATACAAAACATATATAATATAACAATATATTTGTATAACAATAATAAATTGTATATATATGTAAATGTACAAAAATATATATGTATGTACACTATATACTCTATATCTATTAATTTCTCTCACTCTTTATCCAATATTTTATATAGACAGACATTCATAGACGCACATAATTGTTGCATATGTATTTCCAATAGTCTTGCATTTTATTTAGTAATCTGGTTTATTTGGAGACTGAACAATATTAAAGTTTCCATATACATTCAGTGTTTTGTTCGATTGGCTCCTATGTGAAATTAAATTTTCTTTAGGATAGATGAAACTGCAGCGTAGCGAACCTAAATGGATTGATTTAGGCTGGAAATACCTCCATAAATAAATTCAATCAGTGCATTAACCGGCAAATTGGCCACTGATGTAAAAATAGAAAGTTGTTTGTAAGTGAGGGGACAACTGTCTGCTGTTATGGCTCTAGTACACAGACCTATCAGCATCACAAGTTACCTGGTGTTTCTGGTCACGTACATGTGTAGATGAATTATAGGCCACATGTTTCACCCCTAGCACTGAAACGAACACCCACTGAATTCAAAACAAGCCCGCTCAATGCGTTTAAGCAGCCTAAAGTAGTGCGCTAGTCCATCTGAAGAAAATAAGTCTTTTTTTTTTCTTGCTGCATTATTAGATGATGTTGCGTTGATGAGATCAGTGCTGGTTTATGAATAACCCGTCCTCGTCAATTGAAGCACAGTTCTCCTGACCTTGTTCAGGCTGTGATCATCTCTATATCAACATAGCCGCCGTCGCCCTCTGCCCCCTTTCATCAGAGCACATGCTATTTAGTCGTCTGTTTGATTACCACCGACCGAGCACCTGAGGATAAATCTGAACTGTAAATTTGCGCTGTGATTCGCTCGCCTCAGAGCAAGGTTACTGTCCTGCGTACTCCGGCCTTGTGATGTCAACAAGCGGCTCTGCATCCTTGAGTGAGTTGGTTGTGTAGAATAAAACGGCAGAGTTGTGCGCTCATCCTGTGAGTAAGCCATGAGTACAACTGCCATGTGGAGTCACGGCTGGTGCTAATCACTGAACAATAGCTACTGTCTGTTCTCAAGCTCTCTCACTCTCTTTCTCTCTGCCTGCTGCCTTCCCAATACGAATGCTTTGCTTTAGGCTGGTGGATTTGTCTTGTAATACTGGATTAAGGTTTAGTTTGAAATGCTAAAGATGGTGTAACTGTCCTGTTCTTTGATTAGTAGAGGTGTGGAGATCTTGTTGGTTATCTTGTTGAAAACTAAATTACGCTTTTAGAAATAAAGTTTTCCGAAAGAGGGTTTTCACAAGCGATGCCGTAGTAGAACCATTTTTGGTTCCCTAAAGAACAGTTCTTAAAAGAACCATTTTTTTCTTTGTGTGAAGAACATTTAAACAATCTTAAGAACCCTTTTCCACTTTAAATGACCTTTTGTGCAATGGAAAGGTTGGACGTTAAAGGTTCTTCATCAATGCCAATCAAGAAACTTTATTTTTAAAAGTGTATTCTGGTGGGTTTAAGGTTTCAGATGTCACTGTTTTTGTGGCGTGACTTCAGTAGTAATTTACTTTTAAATATGAATAATTTATCTTTTAATCAAATGGTATTCCTAACTTTTTGTGTTAGATGTCTAGTTGTTCAAGTTATCGCAATAACTCAATTTTAGATCGTGAACGATTAACTGTGAACGATTAACTGTTCTGTCCCAACATACTGTACAACGCGATGTACATTCCCGTTTATCAACGCAGCGGTAGGGTGACGCTCACCCAGCTCTTCGCCAATGCAATTGCATGTATTTTAAAGCCTTACCAGTTTAACTTCTTATTCGCACACTGTTCTGACATAAGCATTCTGAGCGCGTACTCCTGAAGCATGCGCACATTAAAAGCCTGTCACACAGCATGTGAGTACTGAAATAAGTTCTCTTTCACCTCTTATTGCTATTAAACTGTCTACACACAAGGTTTACATAAACAGTCGTTTATATCTCAAGTGAATCTACACATTCACTTGAAAAGTGCATGTGTATCAGTATATTAGATCTGTGCATTAGGCCTTAAAGTGACAGCATATTGTATTTGTCCTATTATTTGTAATTGCATCTTTGTTCTTATTTTTAATAGTAAAGATAATTCAATAAAATAAAGTGAAATAAGATTTTGATTATACCACCCACCTCTACTTAGCTCTAAATGGTCTGTCATTCTTTTTTCTTTTATGTTTCATTATCTTGAATCAAACACCCATTCAATCTCATTCCTAAATGATAATGATTCACAATGATGTGTCGATTAAACATCAGATTTGCTTTGTCGCTGCGCCAGAGAGAGCAGTTTTATGAAACAGCTTCACAAATAGTGTTTTCAACAACACAGTATCATTATTTGTGTGTTACAAATTTTCATATTATCACAGAAGAACTAGGATAAAAGTTTATAGTTCGTATATAAAGACTGATGTATACGGAAATGTTTACATGACAATGATGTACTAAAAACGGAAAAGTTTTCGCTTGGTGTTTTTCGTGTACAGTCGACAACGTTGTCAAAATGATCCCTGATCGCACAGATTCGTGAAAACGTTTAAAAACGCTGTTATGCTGCCAGGCCACTAGTTGGCGATGTCATTTTGTAAATAAAAAACTATGCATCTAGACTGAACATGTAATACGCATGCGCATGATGTCGCTGTTTTTACAAATTCATGTTTTTGATGTTTCGAAAAGTTTGTTTTCAGGCCCCCAAAACGCAATTGTCCTGTAAATTAACAGCCAAAACACACAAAAAGATTTGCGTTTTTAGTTTAAAATGGTGTCATGTAAACGGCCCCTTAATCACCTTTTGAAAGTAACATGGCACTTCAAAAAACGATTGTATCAATAACATTGTTGCGCCACCAGGTGGCGAAAAGTGCCTGTTAAAAAATAAATGTATCATTGCATCATTCATTCAAGAGATTTTCAAAAAATAGGGAAATTAGTTTGGCTGTATTACTCAGTGACTTGCAAAATAGACACAAAAACTAACACAAAAAAGAATCGTGATAAGATTGTGATCCTGCCTGAAAAAAATTGACAATATCACCCACCCATTACTTATACTTAGTCATATTAGATGCAATATTTAATGTTGCATTAATGCAATGTTGTGAATGAAAATGAGGCAGACAGACAGTCATTTAAATGTTGTGTTGTTGTGTACCTGAATGTTGACCGTTCACAATATAAAAAATACTGTAAAATTTGTGTTAAATAATGTAACAATCACAGTACAAAGTGCTGAACTGACAGCATGTTTATCCATCGCAGCCTCTTTTACATTCAAAGTTTTTTTTCCTTTCCAGAATAAGGTCGATAACTTTTTGTGTTTGTGATTTTTGCCTGGCAGGTTATTGAGTTGACCCGAGTCATATTTAATGTCATAAACCATATATATTAATATCAAGACCATAATATTATAATATAAATTTGAAGCTGAGCTTTGTTTGACTTGAGTTAGTAAGTCAGTAAATCTCATTTTAGTTACTATCACACTTTTTCCATACCGATAGTGCTACAAATATGTTTGTTATGCTTTTTTTCCAGCATAGACAATCATTTCAGGAGTGAGAGAGAGAACATAAACAAAATATTTGATCCCGGCCTCCAACAGGATGAGACTCAAAACTAAAACAACAAAAAGAGGAAATAATCGGAGGACACTCAGAGGTTCCTCAACCGCCTCTTGTGACCCTGAGAGTTCATAATGCTCAGGGTTATGACCTTCAGAAGAGAAGTGCACTATATATGTGATGCCAAATTATTTTGAGGATTTTATGTATGGAGGGTTTGGCCCTTTGTTGATATTGTGGTCACTCGAGGACAGAATCCCTTATGGCCACGGCAGCGTCTTGCCAACAGATACAGCATATGATATTTGCCTCAAGCTCTGTCATTTATATCAGATGACTTGGGCTTTATTTTACTTTGCTCTTTTTTTTCATTTGAAACAATATTTGTGTAGAGAAGAAGAGGCATGGGAGGAATGTTTGAACAGTTCGCATTAGTATGAAGCCATTTGTTCCACTTCTGACAATGGTTTTGTTTTATATTTTAAAACTTTAATTGAATTAATTACTTGATAAGCCAGTTAATTCATCAAATTAAATCACAGTTAATCACATATATCAATATTTGCTGAGAAAAGTCCCCTAAATGAAGATCTTTTAAAGACTGAGGCAGAGGAAAGCATTGAATTGACATGACAAAAAGAGGATTTAGAAGTCAATATATTGATATTTTCCATATCATTGAACATAAATCTGTCATAGTCCACAGTGAGAGTTTGTCATTTTGTCTGAGCTTGATTTAGTTATTCACACAGGACACTTTTTGAACTGCATGTCAGATATTTTTAGTGTCATGCATCATGATAAATATTTTATAGCATTATTTAAAGGGATGGTTCACCTAAAAATTAAAATTCTGTAATTTACTCCCCCTCAGGTTGTTCCAAACCTGTATAAATTTCTTTCTTCTGTTGAACACAAAGGAAGATATTTTGAAGATTGTGGGAAACTGAACAGTTCTGGGGCACCATTGACAATAAAAAGTATATATATATATATATATATATATATATTATTGTGGTTGGTGTGCTCTTTTACATGGAAAATGGAGATGTAATAATAATATATTTCTATTTATGCATTTATGATTCAGCAAACACCCCAGATTACTCTAGTCACGATATAGGCTATATATATTTATGCTTCCCTGTTGGCCTGATCGGTCTCCGTGTGGATTCACCCATGTGTGATATCATGTGTCCAATCCTGTGAAAAAAAGCAATTTTGATTTTTTTTTTTTCTTTTTCCAATCGTCTTCGTTCTAATCAAGAGCTGTTGACCCTCATTACAGAAGTGAGGAGAAGAGGGTGCTGTTGTGAGTCCTTGATTAGATGGACTAGTGATGTTTTTTTTTTTCTCTCTCTCTCTCTCTCTGTCTGTCTGTCTATATTTTGGGTGAATGTTCACATGACAAAAACTTTGGCAGTTTTCAGTTACACTATTTTAAGGTGATGCAGTTAGTTACATTATACTTACTCAAATAAATTATTCAGACACTTTGACCAGACCATGTTGTGCTTAAGTGTTATCTGACATAATTAAGATAAATCTTTTCTGACACAGTTTATCTCTGAGATCTTGTTTTTAAACTATAGTGAATAAACTGTATTAATGAATGAAATGTATGCTCAAGGTGTCTAAATATATATATATATATATATATATATATATATATATATATATATATATATATATATATATATATATATATATATATATATATATATATATATATATAAAACCCTGCTTTAGATCCTTGGATCAATATATTTTCTCTCCATTGGTGCTTTTTTACTTGTTTTGACAGAGACTGTGATTTCCCTGGTAAATATTTGTATGGGTTATTACCTGCCTGTGTCATTTAAAATCATTTAGTGAATTTGTCAAAGCACAGCAGACAGGTTTCACAACTTGTAGCTGTTTCCCTGTGAACGGAAATAAATGAATATTTCCTGCGTTATTGATATTTCACGGCACTTGCTTCACCCCGACTGTAGCGTGTCAGGTGATTGTGTGATTCTCTCTCTTTCCTGAACCGTTAACCACGAGTTCTCATATTGCTCAAGATCATTGCGCCCCTCTCTACTGGCTTTCACTGAGTTTTTTTGCCGTTGGACTCAAGGGCTTGATCTGAAATTGTCCATTATTTTTCCAGCAAGTGACCAAACTGATTGATGTGCCAATTCACCAGTGATGAAGAGGGGCAGCAATGAGCTAAAATTAGTGTTAAAAAACAAAGCTAATAGATGAGTCCGTTTCACCCGTGTGCCATCAAAAAAAGAAAGCGCACGGGCACGTACTGGCATGTGAAGCGGGTTGTTTTATGGGCAGAGCGCTGCTCGTCTCATCAGGATTCCGCCCGGCTTCTTGTTTACAGTTCAGGACGTGCAGAAAGGTCACAGGGGGGCGTTTGTCAGAAATATTGACGCTTTTGAAAAATTGCAGAGTGCCCAAACCGTCTGTCACATTCTCGAATAAATATTTGTTTTGGGTCGGCGTACATTTGCCAACTCCACCAGCGCATAGACAGCGCGCTGATGGACGCTAATGCTTTCTGCGACTTCTTCTTTCTTGCAGATTGCATGTTTGCTTTATCTGTGCTCTATTTTGATGGGGAATTTAGTGCAAATGATTTAATTTTGATATTTTTTTTGTGTTTGCAGAGTTCCGTGGCCACCCGTTGTGTGTTTAGCACTATGAAAACAGCTAGAAACACAGTAACGACTATGAAATCTGCCTAATTTGCTATTAAGATGTACAGTAATGCTTAGATCTGAGCAGATATACCCCCTGACGCTTATGTGACTTTCTCTCTCTGTCTGTCTTTTCTGGGTTCAAGCATTCTGCTTAGGCATTCAGCTTTTTCACTGGCACCAGCCGGCTTCCACTGTGCTAATGAAATTACTGTGATTGCTGTTCAATAGCTTCTCCTGCAAATCAGGGAATGTATTACAATACATCATTATAATACAATGAGCAAGGATTTCAGATTTTAGGAACCTGAAGGCTGCAGTGATTTTTTTTTTCTTTTAATTTTATTTATTTATTTATTTTTTTCCCAGCATTGTTTGCAATGTTAAATTACAGGAATCTCTCAGAGGTGTGCTTTATTAGAAGGCATCAGGGTAATTCTTGACATCATTCCTGTAAATGTTGTCAAAAGTATTGACTTTGGTGCTAAGTCGGTACTGGAATTTTAAAAATGTGACGCTTTGAGCACTGTTGAGTGGATTCGTAAACACCTCTGATTGGTCATTGTGTTCACGTGCTCATCAGATATGTCTGTGATTGGCTACAATGATCAACGCTTCAAAAACATGTTGTAAATGGACATCAGTGCCGCTCTTCACCGAGCGCTTACACAGATACACATGTGAGCGTTTGAAAGCAGGCGTCTAACAGAGGTCCGCTGACAGATGCCTGCTTTCAAACTTCGCGTGTGTATCTCCCGCTTTCAAAATGCTTTCAAACGCTCCCATGCGTTGATCATTGTAGCCAATCACAGACATGTGTATATGTTGAGTGCGTGAACAGTGGCCAATCAGAGGTTTTTACGAATCCGCTCAACAGCACTCAAAGCATCAAATTTAAAAAATTTTAGTACCGAGTTGGTACTTTTGACAACATTAATTCTTGTTTTACTATGCAGATCTCGGTTTAATTTAATAGTTGTGTTGTAAATACTTCATCTTTATGCCCACTAGTTGTGATTTCTACATATTTTTTCAATTTGGTTTTAGGTCTGAAACTTGCAGATGTATTTTTTATTTTTTTTCCCACTTTAATATGTTGCAAATCCTCATTCAGGTGTTACAATTGTAGGGCCCTATAATTTCCGCGATCACGGAATCGCGGACAGAATCGCGGAATCCATTTATAAAAACGGAATTTACTATATAACGCGGAATGTCACGGAATTTGTCAAATTTTCGATGAATTAAAAGCAGGTCAGTACACTGAAATTAAATCGTATATATAGACTAGTGTCTGTGAATATTAAACCGCAAAAAGACTATTTATAACATGAATAAACAATAATCTGTGTTTCTTCCATGTTTTAATTTTAACAGTAAAGCTCTGTTGTGCAACACATTGTTTGACAAAAAAGTTTAATTTCATGATTAAAAGACAAAATTTAATTGGTTGATAAGTTAAATGGTTCATTTGATTGAAATTTAAATACACAACAGAACTTCTGAAAAAAAAAAAAATTAATAAAAATATTTTTAATTAATAAATATTGTTGTTTTTAAGAAATCAATTAATTAGACATGCTTTTTGATTATTAAAATAGAATTAAACCATTAAAATGGAATCCAGAAACAGAATTTGGTAAAATAAAATTTGAGGGGAAAGAATAAAACGTTTATCATAGGGCCCTAAAAAAAATGTCATTTGTTTTTTGTTAAACTTTTATTAAATTGTTGGTAAATTGGACAAGATTCATCATTTCAATTAATTAGACATGCTTTTTGATTACTACAATTTAATTTAACCATTAAAATGGAGTCAAAAAAATAAATAAAACGGAAAAAACACGGAATCCAGAAAAATTAAAACGGAAAAAACGGAATTTGGGAAAAAATAAAACGGAATTTGGGAAAAAATAAAACGGATTTCATAGGGCCCTACAATTGTTATAATGCGAGTTGGATCGGTGACGAATGCATGAGAGAAAATGTGGTTTTCTTTGCTTTTATCCAATGGGAGAAAAACAGATTACATAGTTTGCGCTTTTGATGACCTGCCTTTTTTATTAATTGAACCTATAGCTACACTGTATAGTGAGAATTAATATTGAGATATATTATTCTATCACTGCTACAGTATTTAAACTTCAATAAAAATTGTGGCAGTAGCTTAAGCATATGTTTTTCCAGAGACAAATTTAAGCAAGACTCCTTAGTCCTGCCAGATGCAGAAAAACTGTAGTGCTTAGGTTGTGGTTGAAGTGAAGCCTTATTCTGCCTGTGTGTGCTTAATGTGGCCCTTCCTGACCCTTCCCTTCCTTTCTCTTTGGAGAGAAAGACAGAAAGAAAGGGAGACAGACAACAGAAGCCATGCAGACCTTTTTCATTCTTGCTGTTCTGCCCAGTGGGGGGAGGCAGTGATTGAACAAATGGCCGATGTGTTTGATCTGCAAACCACTTGTTAAATTTTCCAAGAGTGAATGAAATGGTGCTACGATCTCTTGCTGTGTTTTTTGTGTTCTTTCTGTCTTCTCTCTGTCATCTTGAGTCTTGCTCAGGTGTAAACAGGTCTGTTACCACCATAGACATTGAGGGGGACAAGCCCACCCCCCAGTAATTAGACATGGCCAAATTGTCCCCTCAATATTTGAAATTCTTGCACTGCTCTGCTGCATTTCATTACGCAGTGCTCTGTATGTTATTAGGATGACAAAAAGGTTTAAAGTTAAATTTTTAGTCTGGTAACTGGTCTGCCTCAGTGGTCTAAGAGCACTCGTCAATGTCAAAATGAATGAGATGGCCAATCAAATCAAAGTAGGCGGGGTTTACTGTGTTAATTTCAATGCGAAGCATCGATTTAACAAAGAGAGTAAGGAAAGATGTAAATAGCTAAACATTTAATACGGTACATATTTTGCGAAAGAAACGTTAAAAAACTGAGTTACATCCAGTAATGCTCAACATTCATGTACGATTCATGTAAGCCTACATGTATGCATATTTTAATGCAAATGTTAATTGCAAATTGTTAAAAAATGATTATTTCCTAACTAAAATTAGACCTAGAATTTCCTTAACTGTTCTGTTTATTTATGCTTTACAAAAAATTGGTCCCCCCCCCCCCATTGTTCAAGACATGGTTACGGCCTTGAGTTCAAAAATCGAGAGAGGTTCTTATTCAGAACTAGTTCCTTTTTTATTTTAAATACTGGAAGTGAATGATCAACATTTGACAACAGGCATTTGAAGAGGGTTTCTCTTCCAAATCACAGTGAGTGAGCCAGAATCACTTAGTGTAATCTGAATCAGAACCAGAATCATTAAATTCCTTATGATTCCCATCCCTATTCTTGCTGTCTAGTTAAGGGCTGCTTCCTAATTAACAAATGCGCTTGGGATTAGTGCTTGCAATGACCATAAAGGTTTATTAGCAATCCATTGAGTGAAAGGAGTGGGAGTGACAAGGCCTGGCACCAACAGAAGCCACTCGATCAATACATACCCCCAAAATCCCCTCACCCAGCTGTCAAGCACTGGCTCACAGTCCACTCTGAGTCACTAATGCCTCCAAATGGAGATCATGCAGGGATGAATTGAGTCTCAGACAGAAGTGCTGAAATTCTGATTGTTGGGTTTTGAAATCAGCCATTGTCAAAGTTCATTGCTCTATATCTTATATCTTCATTCCTGGTGAGAAACGCCTCTTTTACATGTGTACAAGATGAGTACATGCAACACATGACTATCCACATTTACACACCAACAATGCTTTTTCGATGTTCAGAAACTTGGCCTGTCCAATCACAGTGAGGTAATACAAAGGAAGTTGGATATGTTTTATGGTAGACAAGAAGGTTTACATATGCATTCCCAAGGAATCAAACCTATGATCTTGGCAGTGCTAGCACTTTACTCTGTTGTCTGAGCTACATGAATTCTCAGTAAAATGTGGAAAAATGCACTAGCAGTTTTGCATATCCTTCCAAAGAAGCATGATTTATTTTAGCGTTGGTTGTGTTACAGCTTTAGAAAGAGGTTGTTATTGAAGGATGAGGCAGAGCACACTATATTGTACTATATTGCAAACCAGCAAGAAACGAATTGTTTGATTATAAGGGTCAGAGAGTGGGTCCAAAAACACTTTGGAATTTGCCTTTGGAAAAAAATGTAAATCGCAAAGTATGATGACCTCTTTAATGCAATTAAACTTTTAAAGATAAGACATTGCTTTGCCTGCATAATCCGTTTTCAAATGTTTCTCATTTTTTTTCTCATTTCTCTCTCTTTCATTGTAGACATGAACCACTGAGACAGCAAAAGAAGAAAAAGCCTGGAATAAGCTTGAGGGAAGAGCTTCGTCTCATTCCCCCCTCCCACGTTTGAAGGTTTGGAATCATGAGGTCCTTGTGGCTGCTGGTATTTACCGTCTCTGTTTTGACCGGGACCATCATGGCGTTTCCCATGACTCCTACGGAACACCCCGAAGTCACTGGAAGCTTCATGATTAAAGACACGAGCCTCACGCACCTCACGGTGCACCGCAAGACCGGCGACGTGTTTGTCGGCGCTATAAACCGAGTCTACAAGCTCTCCGCCAATCTGACCGAACTGCGTTCGCACCAGACGGGTCCCGTGGAGGACAACGCCAAGTGCTACCCGCCCCCCAGCGTACGAGCCTGCACACAGAAACAGGAATCCACAGACAACGTCAACAAATTGCTGCTGGTTGATTACGCTGGCAACCGTCTGGTGGCCTGTGGAAGCATCTGGCAGGGCGTGTGCCAGTTCCTGCGGCTGGAAGATCTCTTCAAGCTTGGTGAACCACATCACCGTAAAGAACACTACCTCTCGGGAGCCAAAGAGCCAGATGGGATGGCTGGAGTCGTGGTGGGCGATGATGACGGAGACATTAAGAAGAAAAAGAAAGGTGGTAGTCGCCTATTTATCGGTGCTGCCATCGATGGAAAATCTGAGTATTTTCCAACCCTATCCAGCCGTAAACTGGTGGTCGATGAGGAGAGTGTGAACATGTTTAGCTTGGTCTACCAAGATGAGTTTGTGTCCTCACAAATCAAGATACCTTCAGACACTCTATCTCAATATCCAGCATTTGACATCTACTACGTTTATGGGTTCTCCAGCCGTACGTACATCTATTTCCTCACTTTGCAACTGGATACCCAGCTCACCCAGGTGGACGCGACGGGCGAGAAGTTCTTCACCTCAAAAATTGTCCGCATGTGCTCCAACGACACTGAGTTCTACTCCTACGTCGAGTTCCCGCTTGGGTGCACCAAGGATGGTGTGGAATATCGACTTGTTCAAGCTGCCTACAAACACCGCCCTGGAAAGTTTCTGGCCCAGGCTCTTGGCCTGTCTGAGGATGAGGATGTCCTGTTTGTGATCTTCTCCCAGGGTCAGAAGAACAGGGCTAACCCACCGAGAGAAACAGTCCTGTGCCTCTTCACACTGCACCAGATTAACCTGGCCATGCGAGAGAGGATCAAGTCGTGTTACCGCGGGGAAGGAAAGCTGTCTCTGCCGTGGTTGCTCAACAAGGAGCTGCCTTGTATTAATACGGTGAGTCTTTGAATTAATTTTCACTCTGAATCAGTTTTATGTCAAACATTTGTGATTTTTGCCTAGTAGGACTAGGGCTGGACGATATGGACAAAATTTATATCACGATATAATTCTTAATTTCGGTCGATACGATATAATTCCAATATCGATATGAACTATATAATAGCCTCAGAAAAACTGCCAAGAACAGCCACAATGGATGTCTGTACCTACAAATGTCTGAAAAAAGAATTTGCCAAATCTATGAAATCTCTTCCTATAAAACTATATAATATTTTAGAAAAAAAAACTGTACAAATAAATGTATGTTCAGCTTTTATTTGTATATATTTAGCCTTCATACAAACATAAAAAATAAACATAAGACTCAATCACTTTAGTAATATTAATATCTTTAACATTAAACTATAATGTAGGCTGATTTTATTATCCTTAATATAGATTAAAACAAAAGTGCTTCAGCCAAGATAAAGATTGTGAACAGTAAAAACAGAAAAAAACAGTGAGAAACAACAAAAACACATTGCTGGGGCAAGGACGCTGTTGAGTGTTGATGACACTAGGGGTACAACGGTTCAAATTGCTCACGGTTCGGTTCGTATCACGGTTTTAGGGTCACGGTTTTGGTACGTGCTATTAGCACATACTGAACCGTACCGAAACCGTGACCATAAAAATAGGACTACTGTCAAATAAAAATAAAGAAAATAAGAACAAACAATCAAACTACAAGCAACATCACAAATAAGTACAATAAAGCAAATATTCAAATAAAATAAACAGTGCTTTTCAGGTTTTTCAGGTATCTAACAGTAGTTTTCAGGTACAGAAAATGGATAAAGTAATCAAATATAAAATAACACTGCATATTATCCTCACTGTATAAAATAAATAAAGATGAATCATTATTGAAGTTACAAAAACTATTCAGTCAAGAGCAGTGAGTGATTTCTTTGTTATTTGTTGTTTGATTTAACATTTAAAAACAGGCAGCAGGAATATTTTTTTCCCCTTTAAGACATGCACGATCCAGTACATATTACTGTTACACATGCGCTGTCTTTCTCGACTGTTATACGTTCACTTAAGTCTTAAGACATAACTGACTATGTTTGCTAGGATACTCGACAAGACGGGCATGTTGACATAATTTTTGTATGAATTTGTCCGCCGAAGCGCAAGACTTGAAAGAGAACTCAGTATTTGCGCGCTGACTGAAATAAGCGTGTGCGCGCTTCGGATGAGCGCACACAAATCTTCTCACAGCGCGCGAGCTCTCTTTCGCGTCTTGTTCTTGAAAGTTTAAATCAGCAAGGCTTAAATGAGTTTAGTTTAAACAAAGATAGCAGCGTGTGCTGTTCAGGTCTCACCTGCACTCGCGCGCTATCAACGGGTGATGACGGCGTAAATGACTGGACATTAGAGCAGACGGCACTCGCAGTTAACAGTTTACAAAGAGTGACTGTTTTGTCCACGCTTTCTGATTATCGTTGTTGTAACGTTTTGCGCATCCATCGACTGAAACATACATTATCTGAACTCTGTCTGTCTGTTTTCCACGTTGCTATTTTAAACAAAGCATATTAACCAATAGATATGCTGAGCACTGGCTGATGGCTGCGTGTCTATGTGGTGTACGTCATCACGCAAATAGCCAATCGCGTTCTGCTCTTTCTAACCGCTGCGCCTCAGAGAAATGCAGTAATGTACGTTATATATCGAAATACCGGAAATGTGTTTAAAAATCATATCACCGTTATCGAAAAAAAATATATCGCGATATATATTGATATTGAATTATTGTCCAGCCCTAAGTAGGACACTTCCTTGATTAACCGATCAGATTTTAGAGGTAGGTTCATGGTTACGCTGAGGGTTGGGGTTAACAACAACATTCTTATCGATTGTATTATTTCATGCGGGTTATTGTGGTTAGGGGTTAAGGTTAGGGTTTGTGAAGTGGTGAGGACTATGTTGCTTGATAGGAATGTTGTTTCAGCACCAGCAAGTGATTATCTGGAAATAGGGCCTACTTGGCGAAATCTTTGTCGAAAAGGACGTGTTCCTGGATCAGTATTGTTTTATCAATCAATCAGATATCATTTATCTATCTGTCTGTCATTGATTCTGTCGTTTGTTCTGTCTGTCTATCTATCTATCTATCTATCTATCTGTCTGTCTGTCTGTCTGTCATTCTTTCTCTGTTGTTTTTTCTGTCTGTCTGTTGTTTTATCTATCTGTCTGTCTGTCTGTGTGTCTGTCTGTCTGTCTGTCTGTCTATCTAAATATCTGACTCTGTTGATCTATCTGTCTGTCGTTCTGTCTGTCTATCTGTCTGTCTGTCTGTTGTTTTGTCTTTTGATCTATCTATCTCTGTCTGTCTGTCGTTCTGTCTGTCTGTTGATCTGTCTGTGTCTGTCATTCTTTCTGTCTGTCGTTCTGTCTGTCTGTCGTTCTGTCTGTCTGTTGTTCTGTCTGTCTTTGTTGTTTTGTCTTTTGATCTATCTATCTCTATCTGTCTGTCTGTTGATCTGTCTGTATCTGTCATTCTTTCTGTCTGTCGTTCTGTCTGTCGATCTGTCTGTGTCTGTTATTCTTTCTGTCTGTTGTTTTATCTATCTTTCTTTCTGTCTGTCTGTGTCTGTCTGTCTGTGTCTATCTGTCTTTCTGTGTCTGTCTTTCTGTGTCGTTCTGTCTGTCGTTCTGTCTGTCGTTCTGTCTGTCGTTCTGTCTGTCGTTCTGTCTGTGTGTCTGGAACGAACGAACGAACGAACGAACGAACGAACGAAAATGTAATTAATAGTTATTGGTATTGGTCAGAATTTTCATGTTGGTGCATCCTTAATCTCTAATCATGCTCCTAACCATATCCAAGCCCTAAAATCAAAGAGAGAGAGAGAGAGAGAGAGAGAGAGAGAGAGAAAACAAATTAGCGGTCGATAATGTTTTGAAACCTCATACCCTAAAATCTGATTGGTTAATTTGAATCTTATTTCTGTGCTGACCCAGGAAGATGCACTTCTTGTTTAAATCATGTTGTTAAAGCTTATATCAGTATCATTATAGGTGCCTGTACTGTAACAAAGACTTTTTGTGCTCACGTAATTGCAGACATTCAGTCTGTAGTCTGTTTTCCATTTTATTTCTTTTGTTGCTCCTGAAAAACTAATTTGGGGGATGCTATACATGATTCCCATTGACCTAATTGTGACGTGTTGCAGACTTTTCAGGAATGCCTGTGTAGGGGAAACTGTCTAACATGATTGCACATCTTAATCTGATGTAATGTATCTTTGATGAAAAATCTATTCAAACCAGACAGGGTAGGAAGCAATAGCTTATTATGTGAGAGATGAAGAAGGTGATGGCTAGACATCAAAATCAATACGCCACTGACATTTTAAACCAGTCAAGTGTACCACACACTGTCTGTCTCTAGGAAACCTTGATGCTTTATTTATGAATCTTTAATATTTGTCTCGCGTAATTAAGTGTGCAAAGACAAATCACACTTATGATTTTATGTTATTTATCTGCGTTGAAGCTAGCCATAAGGTTCTTCTGCGATTAAAAAGTGTTTACATCATCTCTGTTCAAAGTTTAGGTATTATGCATTACCTAGGGTTTAAGCATTCTATAATTTTTGTAGATAATTATCATACACTAGGGTTGGTGTCAAAAGGTCCATGGTATAATACCAGTATTTTGCACTTTTCAGTACCTTATGACAATGTTCTGCTACCTGAAAGCAAAATGATCTATTAGTGTGCATCAATGGATGATTTTAGAATGAAAATTTGATTGATTATGAAATGTAATAATCGATTATTATTTCTATAATATCCAGCATGTTACAAAGGCTAGCCTAACGTTGATTGCATGCACATTCTTAAAACAAAATGCTGAGCATGCATGGCCGAGGAATAAAGGGTGCATTTAAGAAAGGTTATACTGCCAAATTCAGCTTTTTGTGCCATTATTCATGTTTGCGTGTGTCAATTTGAGTAATAAGTTAATAGTTATTGCTAAATTATTATGTATAATGTTGGTAACACTTTACAATAAGGTCTCATTTGTTAAGATTAGTTAATGTATTACATGTATTTAACATGAACTAACAATAAGCAATTATATTAATCTTTATAATTAAAGTGGTCATGAGCTACGTTGTTTTATTGTTTTAGAATGTTTCCTGGGGTGCACTTATAATGTTAGTATGCTTTTTACATCAAAAATTTAGAAATAAAAGGCATTTTTCCTACCATGATTTTAGCCCTCTTATTTGAACGCTCTGTTTTAAGGGGCGTGTCTGCTGTAAGACTTCAGTGTAAACGCCCACTGCTGTGATTGGCTAATATCATTGCCAATGAAATAGCTAAGTATTACTCTCTCGAAAACTTTTAGCACATTTTTACTATTACAGCTCTCAAGGTTAACTAATTGTGAAAAGTATTGATTATAGCATTATATTTAGATTGTGACATGAAAGGTTGCAGTGATGAACATTGTAGACGATCACAGACATGTTCAGCGCATGAAAGCAGTGATCTCGTCATTGCAGTGATCAACTCAATTCGGCACACTAACGAATGCTTTCATCATAGCTATCAGTGCAAACTCGATGTAACTAAGAGATTCAAATAAAACGGGTGTATTGGCGCGAGTCCAGAACTGATTAACTTGCGGTGTTTGATTGACAGCTCCAGCGATTGTAAAGGGAGCGTTTGATCGCTTTCTATATATAATTTAATCCAGTTTAAATAACAGATTATTTTCATCCTACTAAGACAAACAACATGAAGTTTACAGTTTAGTCACTGTTTTGATTTACTGACACATAGACAAAGAACATATGACTGTACATGAATCATTACAAATCAGATCAGGGATTAGAATGAACACAGTTGCATGTTGTTGCATTACTGTCGAAACCTATATCTAAAATAAAAAAATTGTGTGTTTGCAAAGCCTGCGCCGAAATGCGATTGATTTACCAAAGAATCCACAGTGAAATGTACGGAATACAAATAAATAAAGCTCAACTGAGACATTCACATTGTTGAAAATAAGTAACCATATTCCTAGCATTAGAATCCTTTGAAAAGTAATGCTATTTTTAGTCATGTGTCGCTCTTCTCTCCTCCTCATCTCACTAACACGCCAGTGGGCGGGGCTAACTTTGCATTGAAGAAGCAAGTGATGTCTTCTGCGGAGGCGGCGTTTCACCTGTCATAGATTCCGGGACAAGTCGTTCGCTGGGCCTGGTGTCAATAAAAGCTTTTATTGGACACGGAAGTTTTCAGTTCTGTACGATGACCTCTTATATATAAAAAGCTCAAGGAAAAGTTGATTTCTCAGTTCATGACCCCTTTAATGTTAGTTAATAAGTTGTTCATTGTTTGTTCATGTTAGTTCACAGTGCATTAACTAATGTTAACAAATACAGTTGATTTTAATAATGTAATAGTAAATGTTGAAATTAATATCAACTAAGATTAATAAATGCTGTAGAAGTATTGTTCATTCTTAGTTTAATTTAACTAAAGTAGTTAATTAATGTTAACTAATGAAACCTTATTGTAAAGTTTTGCCATAATGTTTATGCACTGGAATATTCAAAGAAATGATTTGGAATCATTTGAAAAATATGCACGTTTTGATGGTAATTTGTAATTGGTTGTTAATTCTGTGACTTTTTTGCATTTTAAAGATATACTTTATCTGCAAAAACATTTGATTTCAAATTTTTGTGTTTTTTATGCAAATCTATCATGCATATTCAACACTCTTTGTACCATCAGTTTGTATTGTGATACTGAAGCCAACCCTAGTGTACATATTGAATCATTTTGCTGCATGTCGTTGGATATGTTAGTTGTCTGGTAGTTATTTACGAACTCTGGGCTTGTAAACTTAAGATCCCGTCTTGCTACAGTAGCAATGTTTTCCCCATGTAAAAAAAAGCATTAGCAAACTAGGAGAGTTTTTTTTTTTTTTTCTTTTTACTTGCCTGGAGGACAACCAGACGAGAGGACAATTTGCGTCCGCGGCTGTAATTGCACCGGTAACAATAGCACAGCACCTCGCGGCCCAGCCAGAGCAGATGGGGCGAAGACGGCGAGTGCCGATGACCTCGTTCCTTTGGGGGGAGTGGCTGTGGTTGTTTTTATGTGCAACAACAGGGTTCCCCATGACTGATGCAAATCTGCTCCTGATTCCAGCGGCTGTAGTGTATTATTAGCTTTTTCTCATGCACGGCAACAGACCTCCGCCTTATTATGAGAGCGTGCATGTCTGCCGCAAGCTCATGCTTCGTTTAATACATTTACCCTTCATATGCATGCACAAAAACAAGCCGTTCGACCAGCCTACCCCCCCCAAATCATCATTCAACGGCACGCTCTCTAGACGCCCATCGCCTTGAAGAATTCAAACAGAAGGTGCCAAAAAATTCAGCTGTTGCTGTAGCACCTTTGAGTTTGTCATTACCGCCGCAAAACGTCTTGCTGTTCGAGCTGATGTCATTCATCCACAGGCTAGGCTGACCTCGTGCTGCACTTTACAGATTTTTTTTTTTGTGCGTTAGAGGCCGGGGGTCCAGAGGAAGTGAGATTAAAGAGCTTTGTGTGTTTCGTCAAGCTCCGAGAACCTGGTAATGAGTCAACATTTCACCTCCAGGATGAACTGGGAGACTAGGTTGGGTACTCAATGACATCATCGTTCGGCCGATTGATATGTTGCAGATGTTCGTTTGCGCAATTGATTTTTCAATAACAGAGTTGCTAACCCTTCATGATGTAGTTGTTTTTACTGAATCTTAAATATTTTATTATTTGTTTTGTTTTGTTTGCCAGATTAAAGAGCTTTGTGTGTTCCGTTGAGCTCCGAGAGCCCGGTAATGAGTCAATAGTTCACCTCCGGGATGAACCGGGGGACTAGGTTGGGTGCTTGGTGACATCATCAGTTCGGCCGATTGATATGTTGCAGATGTTAGTTAACGCAATTGATTTTTGAATAACTCTTCTGACATTTTCTTGAGGTGAAGTGACATTCAGTGATTTTCTTGTGTTTTTCTCCTTTGTGTCAGTGGACAGCCATTAAATTCCGCTGAAATAATGCTTTTCAGAGACGCTCAGAGGGTAAATGGTGCCTCTTTCGGGAGAGAGCACATCTAAAGTGATAAAGCACTGACAGTGAGGTAGATTGCAGGATGATGTCATGTCTCACCGGTCTGTGCGCGTCAGCCCCTGGTCTGAACCCCATGGGCTCACTTTCGCAGCCTCTGTTTGGGTGGCTCTTCTCTGTCTGATCTATTAGCTGGCACTTCTCTGTCTCAGATGCTGTGATTTGATGACAGCTGGAGAAAGCTTTCGTTATGCCTTCAGGATATTTGTTTGCTTGTGTAGATGTATTTGATTTTTTTATATATATATATATATATATATATATATATATATATATATATATATATATATATATATATATATATATATATATATATATATATATATATATATATATATATATATATAATATTTTATTTTATTTTATTTTTTTATTTTTTATTTTTTTTTATTATTATTATTTTTTTTTCACTGTAACAGAATAGCTAACCCAATCATGATAGAGTTGTTTTACTGAATCTTTATTATTTTGTATTCATTTTATGACATTCATTTTTAAAATGTTATTTTTGTTTTATGTTTTAAATCACTGTAACATATTTGCTAACCGTTTAATGTAATTTTTGCTGAATCTTAAATATTTAATTTTAATTTTACATTCATTGTTTATAATACATCTGTTTAATTATTCATTGTTTTATTAACTTTATTTTTTTTTAAATCACATTTTTTATGTACCACAGTGTCTATTTTTTTTTTTTTTTACACATGACTTATTTCAGGCCAGAACATGAACACAAAAACAATCTTATAAATAATAACTAATTATGCTTTGTTGTTTTTTGTTTCATCTCGTAGCCCAAGCAGATTGGCGATGATTTCTGCGGCCTGGTTCTGAACCAGCCTCTCGGAGGACTGAGGGTCATTGAAGGCACTCCTCTGTTTGACGACCGCACTGACGGTATGGCGTCCGTGGCCGCGTACACGTACGGAGATCATTCGGTGGTGTTCGTGGGGACTCGCAGTGGCCACCTCAAGAAGGTAAGAAATAACCATTCTGTGTTTCACCGCTGACTTTTACAGAGGTATCGTCTCCACCTGGGCTTTTGGTGGCTTTTTGGTGTTGGTTGATTGGGAATATAGTGATGGATGGTCATGTTGATAAGGTTAAAATGTATTTGAAGTGCACTGACTAATCAGTTACAAATTCTTCAAACCTTTTAGTGATGACATGCTACATTGGAAGGTCAAAGTCAACAGTGTGTGCAACCCATGAGTCTTCTGTAAAGTGGCATATCTTAGAGTGAAACTGGATACTCAGCGAGAACTTGACTTGTTTTTATCCATAGGGAATTGATGGATTTGTGATTTCTATGACATGCTGTTGGATTTGAGCTAGTAAGATGGACTGGTGACATCAGCAGAGAAGGAAACGTTTTTTTTTAAAAGTTGAAAATAATGTACATCTTATGAACGTGAATGTGAATTAAAAAGCTAAATGGGGCAGTTTTGATTTTATTTTGACTTAAATACTAGAGATAATTTTTGACTAGCTTTTTCACAGTTTGGAGAGGCAGCATCCATCCATCCATCCATCCATCCATCCATCCATCCATCCATCCATCCATCCATCCATCCATCCATCCATCCATCCATCCATCCATCCATCCATCCATCCATCCATCCATCCATCCATCCATCCATCCATCCATCCATCCATCCATCCATCCATCCATCCATCACTCATTTTCCACAGAATAGATACATGATATCAGCTGTGCTTTCTCTCTCTCTCATCTCTCTGAGTTGACACACAAACCCACCTCCCCTCACTCACTCTTTTCAATTTCTCCGGATGAATATTGTCGGTGTTACAGGGCTTGAATTTCGGCATGGAATTGCGCGTATTGCTCTTTATTTTACTAATTTCCACAGATTTTGTGCTCACACCCAAAGTGTGCACACATAAAGCAGCCTCTCAGTACTAAATTGAGTTATTTTTCGCTGCTTATAGCATTTAAACAGTCAAATACACAAAATAATTTCAAAATGTCGGTCTTGGCGAGTTTTCACATAAACACAGTCAGTTATGTTTTAAAGGGGAGGTATAATGCCACTTTTACAAGATGTAAAATAAGTCTCTGATGTCCCCAGAGTGTGTATGTGAAGTTTTCGCTCAAAATACCCTACAGATAATTTTTTATAACAAGTTAAATTTGTCACTTTTTGAAGGTGAACAAAAACACTCCGTTTTTGTGTGTCCCTTTAAATGCAAATGAGCTGCTGCTCTCAAAAGGGGGCAGAGTTTCAAGAGTTTGTGTTAGCACTTAGCAGCGCCTCACATTACCTCACGCAGACAGTCGGACAATGATGGAGAGACCCAAAAAGTGACAACATTTTTAATGCAACAGGACGTTTCTGAATGGTTATTTGATTAATTTATGTAGCTGATGTGGAGTTAACTATCTTAAAGTCATTGATTAGCATATTCTGTCATGATGATCTATAAATCGCTCATGTGGGAACTTGTAATACGATTACAGAGAATAAATGCTGCATGAAGATATAACAGGTATAGTTTAGTTTAATTATGGTTATAACATCTTGCTTTAATGACATGCTATTGCATTTGTGTTACATACTGTATTGCAGTAACATGGGCTCACCCCTTTGTTACATGCGCTCGGGGGCAGGGTTTATGTAAATTCTAGGGTTTGTGATGTCACCAACCCATGAAGAAGCTCGTTGTAGTCCCTACCAGCCGTTTGTTGTAGTCCTTAAATAGAGAATTCTTTAAAAGAAAATATTTCCGTTTGCATTGAACGTTCAGCGCTGTAACTTTGCAGATGCTGTTTATGCTCAAGCAGCAACATTACACACTAACTAAAGTTAAAAAAGTGAAATCGCAATGAACCACCCCTTTAAGTGAACGTAAACAGTTGAGAACGAAAATGCATGTGTAACAGTATAATGGATCCGTGCGTCAGGTCTTAAAGGTGCCCTAGAATCAAAATTTGAATTTACCTCGGCATAGTTGAATAACAAGAGTGCAGTACGTGGAAAAGACATACATTGAGTTTCAAACCCCATTGCTTCCTCCTTCTTATGTAAATCTAATTTGTTTAAAAGACTTCCGGAAAACACGCGGATCTCAACATAACACCGACTGTTACGTAACAGTCGGGATCATTAATATGTATGACCCCAATATTTGCATATATGCCAGCCCATGTTCAAGGCATTAGACAAGGAAAGGCAGTATTAAAGTCTGGATCTGTGCACAGACTAGGTAAGCAAGCAAGGATAATAGCGAAAAAATGGCAGATGGAGCAATTAATAACTGACATGATTCATGATAGCATGATATTTTTGTGATATTTGTAAATGTTTCATTAGCATGTTGCTAATGTACTGTTAAATGTGGTTAAAGTTACCATCGTTTCTTACTGTATTCACGGAGACAAGAGCCGTCGCTATTTTCATTTTTAAACACGTGCAGTCTGTATAATTCATAAACACAACTTCATTCTTTATAAATCTCTCCAACAGTGTAGCATTAGTCATTAGCCACGGAGCACTATCAAACTCATTCAAAATCAAACGTAAACATCAAAATAAATACTTTACTCACATAATTCGAAGCATGCATACAGCATGCATGACGAACATCTTGTAAAGATCCATTTGAGGGTTATATTAGCTGTGTGAACTTTGTAAATGCGCTGTAATATAGTCGAGAGCTCGTGTGGCAGGGAGCAAGCGAATTAAAGGGGCGGCGCGCTGCCAAAATCAGTGTATAGTTAATGTACAGACACATTCAGGAGACACCTTAGACTTATATTACATCTTGTGAAAAAGCATTCTTGGGCACCTTTAAAGTGACAGCAGCCTAATATACCTGCTGCCAAATTATGAGATAATATTAAAAATATCTATATGCCAGTTTTTCCCCATGGAAAATGTCAAAATTTTGGCCAGTGAAAATGCTGAGTGGCTAGTCTCTTTGGAAATCCTCTAGCCCCAGTGGCTGGTGAGCAAAAAAGTTAATGTCAACATGGAAATAATGTCATATGGAAAAAAAAAAATACAATGGGGCCCATCAACTGTTTGTTTCCCGACATTCTTCAAAATATCTTTATTTGTGTTCAGCAGGAGAAAGAAATTCATACAGGTTTGGAACAACTTTAGGGTAAATAAATGATTTTGGGTGAACTATCCCTTTAAGATAAAATAGTACATTTTTTACCACGCATTTCAAGACCTTCTGTTCCATTGCGTTGTGCACCTTCTAGTTGTTTTTGAACACAGAATATATCTTTCTTAAACACCTCCTAGAAAACATGTCAGATCGGGGTCAGATGAACCTCAAACGAGTCTAATTGTATATTATCTTTAATTACTGCAATCTAAAGAAAGGACCTTTCCTCCTCATTCCAACACGTACACAATCCTCCAACAAAGCCATAATAAAAGCACCACCTTGTGACTCACTCGTCCAACAGCTGGGGATGTTTAAAGAATAATATGCCCACTGGTGAGTTTATGATGGTTCTCCACAGAAGTTACTAACTTTTTTTTTTTTTTTTTCCCCTCAAACAACAGCTTGACTCGTTCATAGCTAGCATTTCAGCCCATATATGCACACTGAACCTCGGGGGAGCCAAAGCGAGAGGGTGGAGTCGTTTTTTTAGGCCGGTCGTAAATAGTTCAAGCTGTGTATGAAAAGAGAGAGAAAGCGAGACCCGGTCGGCATTAAAGTTTAACATTACTCAGCAGCCAACCGGCCTGATACGTGCCCTATATTAGGTCATCGAGAGGAACTTTTATTTGCAACTGCTTTAAGTTCCAGTTCATTGAGAGTATTAAAGGAATTAGATTAGATGTGAGGCCGATGAAATCGCTCTGAGAAGCTGACTTGGCTCTTTCTCAGCAGACATCATAATTAAAATGAGGTAGATGGGGAGGAAAATATGCTACAGTTTTGTGTGCGTTCGCCATTCCAGCGCCCAGCTGGAGAATATAAATGCGATCGCATCCATTCTCCGTTCGGAATGAGGGAGCAGGGGTCAGTCCTGTGGGAGCTGTCCTGTTTCGGATTATTTACAGGAGTTTGTGTCTAAACATGTTCTGATATACCTCTCGAAACCCCGGTGCGATCTCTGCAGATCAGACTGTTTGGAAACAGGAATACATCCGGAGATTGAGTTCGAGTTCTTGGCCGGTAGTTGTGCGATTGTACGTTGTTAATAAACAGAAAACAGCGCTTGTGGTCGTGCTGATAATAAGCAGCTCTGTTTGTTGATGGAGATTATATGATGTTGCAGAGATGCTCCCTCATCCATATGGCCTTCATATTGACCGCAAATCACAATAAACAGAGATGTGGGGAAATCGTAATGTTTGTATTTTCTCGCAAACATTCTGTCAGGATGAAATGCTAAACGGTTTGTGTACGAGACTCTATCAGAGGCTGGTTGTTGTTTCATATATGTTCTGTTTGTTCCTCCGTGGAGTAGCTGTAGAGGAAGTGTGGATGGATTTAGCTAATGTTGCAGGGAAAACTCAAATTTTCTCATCAGAATCAACTGAACACACCTGGAAGCTTATTATTGCATTTTCTGTGTGCTTGCAAGTAATCAATAGAATAGATTTCATATCAGGAGCTAAAAGTATACATTTTACAGCTTGATGTTCAGCCAGTTTAATGTTTAACCATTAGCAAAAAGGCTTAAAAATGTAGAGCAAAAACTTGATATATTAGCCAAAATTGTCACCAAAACAAGATCTTGTATTAAAATGTATTTTATTAATTATAATATATATTTAAAATTTTTTAATAATTTTTCTCTAAATTATTTTAGAGTAGTGACGCCAGTATTTTTGTGAAAACTATTAGCTAGTACAGTTTGGGATCTCTAAAATGTTTTTGAAAGAAGTCTTTTATCACCAGACCTGCATTTATTTGATCTAAAGTACTGTCATTTTGTAGAAATATTATTTCAATTTCAAATAACTGTTTTCTGTTTTAATATATTATAAAATGTAATTTATTCCTGTGATGCAAAGCTGAATTTTCAGCATCATTACTCCAGTCTTCAGTGTCACATGATCCTTCAGCAATGATTCTAATATGCAGATTTGCTGTTTGAGAAACATTTCTTATTTTTAACAATGTTGAAAATAGTTGTGCTGCATAATATTTTTATGGAAACCGTGATACTTTTTTTCCAGGATTCTTTGATAAATAGAAAGCTGAAAAGAACAGCATTTACTTGAAATAGAAAACTTTTAATTGTTTTTATTGTCACTTTTGATCAATGTAATACAAGTATTAATTCATTAAAAATAAATAAATAAAATCTTACTGACCCAAACTTCAGTCTGATTCACGAGCTAATGGCTCTTATGAACTGGTTCTTTTGATGAATTATTCAAAAAGACTGTAAATAGGTCATTAAGGAATAAGGTTTTTAAAAATGTAAAAAAACCTAATGGAGATATAATTAATTTTAAAGTTTTATTAAGTGTTAACAATGAGATTATGTGTTTTTTATCATTATTTACAAGATGGACAAAATTTGTCACAAAAAAAGTCATTCGGTTTAACCAAAATTTCAGTTTTACCAAATTACACTTTTGGTTGTACCGAATGACGATATTTTCAAACAATATTTTCAAACAATCAGCCCAAATAAATAATCATTGAAGAAATTCGTCAGGATGTGTGAATATTTTGATATTGTTTATAGAGCTAAAATGTACATTTTCATAAAATTTACAATTCATTTTTGCCTATCACAAAATTCTAGTAACCACTCGTTTCAAAAACGCCATTGTGTTTGAACATCCTGGCTCGGCACAAGAAAGAAATGTGTTTTTCTGACATTTCTAATCTTTCATTGGCATATGAGTAGATGATTACATATAACTCATTTAGCCGCAAAAAGCGTTATTTATCTCTCTAAACGGTCTACGAAAGGCCTGTTGTGGTGATTGTGTACAGTGATTTTCAGAGTGTTGGCCTACCTGCTATAATGTGGTGTAGAGAATACAGGAGGAGGCTGGGTAATTGCTCTATATCTCCCCTCGCAATGGCTTGTTTGTTTTGGCAAGAGAAAAGAGACGGCAAGCCGCTTTTCTCAAGCTGTACGGAAATCACCCATGAGTCTTTAGTGCTTCCTGTCTCTAGTTGGCTGCTAGTTGAGTCAGTCGGGATGTCGTCAAAATACTGGAGAGTTTTGTTACATTCGAGTTTCTCTGAATCGCCCTGCCTACAAAAAAAGAGCCCTTTTTTAGCATAGCTTTAATTGGCTATTACATTTGCTCATACTTGGTAATGTAAAACTTTATCTCTTTAAAGTTCCCAGACCTGAATGCTACTTCAAATTGTGTGTCTTATTGTTGTGGTCGTACAGTTTTCAGCTGAAGAAGGTGTAAAAATATCCTATAATCTTACAATGAGGGACCTGAGGCATACAGACCACAATACACAAATTAGAATTTCTAATCTAATATATACTGTATCATCCATTTTTAGGTCAAATTCGTCAGTATGTTCAGTTTATTAACACAAACTCTCAATTCTGAACTTCTTTCTACTAATATTTAATCATTAAAAAAGGAAACTCATGCAGGGGCATTTGTTAATTTTCACAGTCATTTTTTTTTTTTTTTTTTTTCTTCAAGCCCCCCTTAAAGGGATAGTTCATAATTAATGGGCACCATTGACTTCCATAGGATTTTCTTTTCCATACTATGGAAGTCAATGGGCCCATCAACTGTTTAGTTACCAATATTCTTCCAAATATCATCTTTTGTGTTCAGAAGAATAAAGAAATTTATAAATGAGTATATTATGACAGAATTTTCATTTTTGGGTGAACTATCCCTTTCCCTTTCCCATTTCTGACTCTTGTTATACATAACAGCAAATCTCACTCATTGTAAAGTTCTAGTTTTACGTCCCATCGGTATGAAACACTGCACAGCATTTGTGCCTGTGGCTTTCAGTTTCAGTAATCCATGTCTGGTCTAGCAGGAATTCTCTTCCTCCTGTTGTACTTTTACAAGCAAGCATTTAAACCGGTATCCTGGCACCATTTCCGTCCGACCGAGATATTTAGCGGCAAGTGCAAAAGCAAATGAAAATAAATACAGCCAGCTATTTTCCCCTGCACCTGTGCTGTTCACATGCCGGTCACAGAGCCGCGGGGCTGCCGGAGGATTCTGCAGTCTCAACCTTAGCAGAAACAGCCAGGAGATAATCTGACCACTGGGAAATAAACCCAAGGTTGTCAGGGTATTTTTTTTTTTTTTTTTTTTTTTTTTATGGAACACCTTTACCAAGCCGGCAGTGTGGATGAACGTGCGTGTGTGTGTGTCTGTATATCAGTGTGTTACGTGCACAAATGGATGTATGAGTCTGCCATTGAATCCTTAATCAGGCTCTTTTATGCTGGTTTATTGTACAGTCTATTTAGCAGCTAAAAGGATCTCAAGGTAGCTGTAGTATATCACCAAAATGGCCCATCCTGCGCTGACCTTTCGTCCACTCGACCTTGTGTTTCCTGTACTCACAAGAGGAGGAAGTTATTGGCTGTGTTAGGAATGGAATACTAGCTCAATATATACTGAATGCTGCACTGTGTGCTGCCTGCTGTTGGTTAAAAATAGTGAAACAAATGGCATTAATTCCACTGTAAACATTTCAAGTCATTGTATGCCAAATGAGCTAGGTTTGCATCTATGTATTTGTCAGAAAATTGTGACTTAAAAAAGCACAATTTTGCACAAATTAAGCAATTTATTTCATTTCGATTTTGCTTTTAAATAATTTATTTAATTTATTTACAGTTCTCTTGAACACGTGGGGTGGGAATTTAAATGTTTTATATTTGTATGCTTGAATCATAATAGTTTATGGAATATTGTGGATTTCTTGCATAAATTACGTTTGAAAAATTGATGAGAACTACTAGTGTTGTCATGTTACCTATTGTTGCTTGTAGTGGGTTATCAACATGGAAATAGAAATATTTATTTAGCATTTTTAATCATTTTGTGTACAGATGTCTTTTGGCAGTCTAAATCAAAAAGAAGATTGCAGCTAATACTTCTGGTGTTGTGCAAAATCCTGTCCCGATTCAGTGATCATAACTGAATCTTTTTCTTGTTAAACAAAAGAGCTTTCCTCAACCAGTTAGCCCTATTTTAATGTTATCTAGCTAACTGAAAGCACAAAGGGAAATTATTAACTTACCATATTTTGCATCACTAATGTATGGCAGCTTATTTCTGCCACTAAATAAAAAAATAAAAAGGTAATTGCAACTTATCTCACAATTCTGACTTTTTTTCCTCAAAATTGACATTTAAACTCGCAACTGCGAGTTATAAAGTTAGAATTGCAAGTTATAAAGTCAGGATGACTACAACTGCCAAAATATGCCATATATAAGAGCACACTGCAGAAAATATTGCATCCCACAATGCAATGTGCTTGACCTAACCTTCGATTCCTTTTTAACAAAAATATAATATGTGATGTCTTTTAAATTACGTATTTTTTAAATTACGTAAATTACTAGTATGGAAGCTTGTTTCCGCCATGCGAAGCTTTTCCGAAGCAAATTCAAGTTTTTATCATGCAATTCTGACTTTATATCTCACAATTCTGACTTTTTTCTCAGAATTGTGAGATATAAACTCACAATTGTGAGTTATAAAGTCAGAATTATGTGATATAAAGTCAAAATTGCAAGTTATAATCACACAATTCTGACTTTATAACTCGCAATTGTGAGTTTATATCTCACAACTCTGAGAAATAGTCAGAAATGTGAGATATAAAGTCGCAATTAACTTTTTTTTTTTTTTTTTTCTTGGCGGAAACAATCTTCCATACTAATGTGATATGTAATTTAAAAGACATCACATATTATATTTTTGTTAAAATTAAATGGAAGGTCAGGCCAAGCACATTGCATTGTGGGATGCAATATTTTCTGCAGTGTGCTCTTGTATGTTGCACATTTTGGCAGTTGTAGTCATCCTGGTTTTCCATGCATGCCAAATAAAGCAATAAGCCCCAAGAAGCCGTGGTTTACAGTGAATTTATAACAGTTAAGGGGCGCCGTTTACCCCCTTAGCTGTTCTAAATTCACTGTAAACCACGGCTTCTTGGGGCTTATTCATTTTAGAAAAGGGTTGTCCATAAACTATTTTAATATTTAGACGCAGTGGCACAGTAATACTGATGTAATGAGGTCACAGGTGTGTGTTTGTAGAGTAATTTACAAGGTCTTGGAACGCTGCTCAACCAAGGACCTGAACTATCCGTTTTAGATCACATATAGTAAGAGTAGTATGCTAGTACACTATTGCAAATGCAATTGAGAAATTTTTATATGAAGAAATATATCCTATTACACATGCCACCTGTGATCCGGTGTGATCACGTTTATGTTTTATAAAGATAAATATGCCATGGTGAAAATTCTCATTCTGCACCCAATCGTAGACGTATGATGCATGATTGAATTCGGCAGATTAGTGTCCCTGTGTCAGTGTTCAAATTGATTAATGCCTTTTAAAAAGCGTCAAATCCCCGTGTTTCACCGCAACCGTGTGCCGCGGCTCACGCAGTATAACGGAGGTTTTCTTATGAGCACCATCATCTGAGTCACTCTAATCCTCATAATCATGCATGAGCTGCAAGTATTTTAATTTCTTCTTCATCATCACCTGCCCTTTTTTCCCCTCAGCTTTTATATTTCGCCGTGTTAGCATCTTTGTCTTCAGAGGATGGAAACTTCAGAATGCAGCCCGACCCAAACGCATATTAAAGGTCAAAACGGTCCACTCCATCAGCCATTTTGTGCCTCATTTTTGCTGTATTCAAATCCAAGTGCGATTGGGCTGGAAATTGGAGCTAATTTAGCGGCGTAAATCAGCTCACGGCGAGCAAAAGAGCGCGGTGCGGGCGGGGAAACGGCCGGGAGGCTGATTTACGAGCAGGTTCGGCCCTCAGCCACGTTTGATCATGGCTAAATCTGTTTGCCGTAAATCCGCTGTCACGGAACAAGGAAGGGAGGGATGCGTCGTATCTCTGGCCGGGCTTCGCCGCGGGAGCGTTGACCTGCAACGCATTACAACCGCTTGATAACGAAGCCCCTTGATCAGCACTCGTCCGTATCATTAAGAGCGAGGCCAGGAGAGTGTTGGAGTTGGAGTCTTGCTCAGCTTCTTTAATTAGACGACTGATTTCTACCTGGGTAACAGATGTGTTGCTCTCCTCGGTGGAGCGGCGACAGACAGCGGCTGCTAGATGATTTCTCCAGCGCTCGTGTTGACGTGTTTGGACCATCTGAGCACTTGCTAAATTTACTGCATTTAAATTTTTGATGCAGCTTTTTAGGCCACCTTAATTGTGTTCGCTAGCATTTAGCAGATCATCAATTACTAAAAAGCTGAAGTAGGAAGATCTGAAGGGTCTACTATAAAACTGATATTTTGGCTTTTTGCAAAAAATGCCTGATTTACACACACTTGACATTGTTTTTGTAACTGTTTTAAAGCTTGTTTTGTAGAACAATAGCTTGTGATTTATTAGTAATAGAACATGTAATTATTCAGTATTATTCATATACTATTTATTTTGAATTAGCTTTTATTTTTATATTTTAAGTTTTCATTTTTATTTGTTTTATTGTTTTTATGAGCTTTTGATATTTTTATTAAATAATTCTATTTAGATTTATTCCTTTGTATTCATTTTATTAATTTTGATACTTATTTATTTTAGGGTTTTTTTTGCCATATTTTAAGTTTGTGTAAATTTTCCATCTAAAATAAAAAATAATAATAAAATCTTTCTAAATCTAAAAATAAGTTTTGGTTCTTGAAAAAAAATAAAAAAAAAAAATAATAAAATGAAATAAAATAAAATAAATAATAATAATAATAATAATAATAATAATATATAATATATATATATATATATATATATATATATATATATATAATAATATATATATATATATATATATATATATATATATATATATATATATATATATATATATATATATATATATATATATATATATATAATTTATTTATTTTATTTTATAATATTTCAAGAACCAAAACTTATTTTTATTAGATATAGTTTTAGCTAGCTATAACAACATAGATTGAAAATGTGCAGTGATTTTACTATAGTTAAGGTAACATTAAGTGTGGCTAATTATTCACCATAGTGACACAGTTACTTTTTTAATGTTGTTTATATGTCTATGTGGTGTTTTTATATGCTTTAAGACAAACCATGTGCAAATTCATAAGTCAACACCATTGCTGAGTATTTTCTCTTTAAAACTGCAGTGATCTAAAGACAGTCTCTAAAAACATGGTATGAATTTGCTTTTGTTTCAGACGTCACAAACTTCCTTGTAAACAATCGTGTCAACGTGCCGGCGGGCTTTAGCATGTCATTAACTATGGCCGCTCTGAAGCAGGGGAGTCTCAAGAGAAGCCAAGTCATATTTTTTTCTGTTGATATGAAAAATCGGGTAGATTTAGCAATATAGGGGGGATATTATGATGAACTATATGCCTTTCTTCACTGACGTTCTGAGTTCTTCAAAGTGTTTCTAAGGATACTGATTTTCAGAAGGCACTCTGACTCTGAGATAGCGAACGGGATCATGGTTTGTGTCGCATTAGCAACACATTATTAGCAGCTGTTTGATAATTCAAGCAAAAGGCTAATCTTATTAATACCGTTATGTGTCCGACATTGTAAAGAGTGATACAATTGTGCAGCGTTTACCTCAGTAAGTTGACCGAGTGGATCTCTGAGCTGGTGTAGTGAGTGCAGGCGGGGCTAATTAGCATATTCATTGATCCGTGTGTACTAAATGAAGCAAGGGTATAGAGTTACATTCAAGCTCTTTTAAGGCATGAATCATTTTTTTTCACAGGAAAAAAAAATTAAATATGTCATTTTGGTGATCAAAGATGAGTTTTAAGGAATAAAAATTATTGACTACAGGGGGACTTTAAAATATCTGAGGCTTCAAAGACCCCCTGTGGTGAAAATCATGGTGGGCAACCATGTGCAAATTCATAAGTCAACACCATTGCTGAGTATTTTCTCCTTAAAACTGCAGTGAACCAAAGACAGTCGCTGGTGTCTGTGATGTCACAAACTACCTTGTAACCAATCACGTCAACGTGTCGGCAGGCTTTAGCATATCATTAACAGCGAACTAGCAGGGGAGTCTCGAGAGAAGCCAGGCTGTCCCGGTATATTTTTCTGTTGATATGAAGAATATGAAGTAGATTTAGCAATATGGCAGGTTTATGATGTATATCACGATGTTATGATGAACTTTCTCCACTGACGTTCTGAGTTGTTCAAAGCATTTGTAAGGATGCTGATTGTTAGTATTATTAGCTGTTTGATAACATAGGCTAGCATAAGGCTAATCATTTTAATTACCGCTATGAGTCCGATGTTGTAAAGAGCGATACCCTTGTGCAGCGTTTACCTCAGTAAGTTGACCGAGTGGATCAGCTGGTGCGAGTGAGTGGAGGCGGTGCTAATTTTCATATTCGTTAATCCCTGTATACTTGGAGGCAAGGGTGTAGTTATATTCAAGATATTTTAAGGCATGAAGAAATTTTTTTTCACAGGAAAAAACATTTAAATATGCCATTTTGGTGATCAAAGATGAGTTTTAAAATGAGTTTTAAAATTATTGACTACGGGGGACTTTACATGTTCTCAGATTTTACTGTAGAAATTGTTTTTGCATGCGGTAATGGTGCTTTTTAACCTCATCCCCTTTTTGCTATTGTGTTTTTTAGACTTTCTGATGCTGATTTCTTCTAAGTAATGGTCGTTTTAAGCTTTAAACTGTGTTCAGAGTGAGTCTATTGATTTCAAGTCTTTCACCTGGCTAAAAATGTCATTGAAATGTCACTGGATTTATTAGAAACTGCTGTTTAATTTTGACATTTTGTCTGATTCAGCCCCAAAGACCCATAAACGTCAGGCTCTGTTTGGCCCAATTCATCTGTGTGGATTGTGCTGTATCTGAGTTAGTGGTACACTGTAATTGTGTCTGGCATTAAAATGATACTGTAGCGGATCACGTCCAAGCATGCGGTGAACCTTCACTTTTAGACTTCTAACATGGCTGCCTTTGATCACACAATGTGATTTGGGACGGGATTCTGGTTCAGTGTGAGTAATGGAAACTTAAGTGAAGAAATGTGGGTCAAGTAAATAGAAATTTAGACTTTTATAAAAAAGGAAATGGGCAAATTTTCTTGATGTATCCACATTAAACACTTTCTGCGAGCTGTCAGTGAAGACTTTTGGATTTATGTGGTTCGGACTACAGTGGCATATGGCATCAATGTACCATTCAATACATCTTGCTGGCATTTTTATATTGAAAGGGTAGATATTTTGAAGAATATGGGTAACCAAACAGTTGATGGACCCCATTGACCTCCATAGTATTGAAAAAGATATCGACATTCCGACTGTTTGGTTACCGACATTCTTCAAAATATATTTTTTCTTGTTCAGCAGAAGAAAGAAATCCATACAGGTTTGGAACAACTTGAGGGTGAGTAAATGATGACAGAATTGTCATTTTTGGGTGATCTATCCCTTTAATGACATGATCCGCCATAAGCTGACATCATCAGGTGCCGCAGAACAGGAACGAAGCTGCTAGAACTGCATTGAGCTGCTGGACACTGTCAGTGTCATTTGGCCCAGTGTATGTCCACACATTGGCAGTAATCACTTTACCTCCTTGCCCTGACTTTCACAGGTGCAAGCTAATGAACACAAGCACTTATATATGTAGTATTGTAGGATTAGTCCAGTCAGGGCCACCTGCCGCACGGACGCGACTCTTATCTTGCGCCTCGTGTTATAATTTAATGGGGAGGCTTGATAATTTCATTAAAGGTCAAGACGGACGCATCATAAATGGAAGCTCGTTGTTTAGGAGGGCAGCTCTTAAACACCTGTCTGGGGCTGTGTGCTGTAAAGGCCCTGAGCAAGTGGCCGACTTACTGTGATTCACAGACTGAGTAGAATACACATGGGCGGTATGAATAAAATCTTATTTCACGCTGTGAGTCATTTTATATCACGGTAACGGTGTTCGTCACCATGCTGGAAATTCAATGAAAAATTTGGGTCTTAAATAACCCTGTGGTAATGCCTATTATGGATAATCCAGTAAATACTTTTTACAAATCAAAGATATTTGATTATTTCTTTTTTGGAACTGTGTATGTGCAGCTTCACATTATGTACCACTTGAGTTAAAAATAAAAGATTCAAAACAAAACAAACAATAAAATTATTATACATAATTTTATTATAAAATTATGAAAAAAATAGTTATAAAAATTCAGTTTGCTGCTCAAAAAACATTTCTTAATATGTTGAAAACAGTTGTGCTGCTTAATATTTCTGTGGAAACATTATAAATCTCTTTACTGTCACTTTTGATCAATTTAATGTCCTTACTGAATAAAAGTATTAATTTCAAAAAAAAAAAAAAAAGAAGTCTTACTGACCCCAAACTTTTTAACAGTAGTGTGTGTAGATTAAAAACACACAAAGTCTGTAAAATTTAGACTAATATTTTCATTCGACCATAACAAAGAGAGGTTTAAGTGAAGTTTTTATTTTTTAACTACATTTAAAGGTCCCGTTTTTCATGGTCTTTTGAAGCTTTGATTGTGTTTATAGTGTCCAATATAACATGTTCATGTTTCGCGTGTAAAAAAAACACAGTATTTTTCACATAATTTACTTATCTGTATACCGCTGTTTCCACTGTCATAAAAACGGGCTGATGACTTCCTTGTTCTATGAAGTCCCTCTTTCAGAAATACGTAACGAGTTCTGATTGTGCCAGCGGTTCCTGTGTTGTGATTCGACAGCAGCTTAGCGCATCTTGCCCGGAAAGGTCAGGCCTCTTACCATAACGTGGAGATGCACGCGCTCAGTGTTATTGTAAACATGTCTTTAATTTTACCCTATCAATTTGAGCCGGAATCAGACCCGGTGATTGGACTGCGGGATGAAAATAACAGCGTTTCGACGAAAACTGTTTTAGTGACGTCATTAAAGAAGGAAGTAGAGGGATGTAGTCCAATGTAGTTAAATAAAATATCTCGCTTGGCATTGAACTTTGAGCTTTAAAATTTTACAGATTTTATTTATACTCTAACAACAACATTACACACTAACTAAAGTTTGAAACATGGGATCACGAAGAACGGGACCTTTAAGTCTTGTCTTTTTTCATCAACAATATTGCATGTTGATATAGTCACAGTTATCATCTAATGAGGGTGTCATCTCGTCATTGTCTCGTCTTAGTCATGGGGAAAAAGGTCGTCGATGAACATTTTTCATCATAGTTTTCGTTAACGAAAAATTCTACTTTTAAATGCATCCCTTTTAAAGCACTGCCACTTCAGAACATGCACATTCAGACATTTTTTGAAAAACCTACTTTTGCGAACTTGTCATAGGATTTGGCCCAGTCGGAACCAAACCAATGCAAGACAGATTCTCTGGAGTCTGATTGTCAATAATTATCAAAAAAAAATTCGATTCACGGCGCCAAGGGCCGCCAAAACGTTTGAAGTGGGCGGAACCACTTTTACTAAATTGGATATAACTTGTGAACGGCATGAGATATTTTCAACAAATTCTGAACACGTGTGTATGGGTTCAATCTTTGGTCACTTGAAAAAAATTGCAGCGATTTACCACTTGGTGGCGCTATAACAGGGGGAAAAAATCATGAAAATGGCTATAACTACTTAACTGTTAGTCAGACTGACTTGAAAATTGGCATGCAGTGTCTTTGTCCAGAGTGCCATGACCGTCTATGAGGACATTGGTGTATTTCAAAAAACATGTCCGCCATCGCCGGATGAATGAATTTTGAACACTTGTCAGACAAGGTTAACGGAGGCCGATCGGAACGAAACTCGCTGGGCCTGTTTGTAACGAGGTTAGTAGATATGGGAAGAAGGAGGCGGGAACCGGCGAACATTGAACAAAACTTTAATTTCAAAATAAACAAACAAAACGAAAGTAATGCCGGCAGACCCTCGCGGACGTCTGCCGGCCACACAAACATAATAAAACATAACGTAAAGTCCAGGCCTGGTCCTCTCTCGTCCTTCACTGTAGTCGCTCCTCCTTTTATGCTCCCGGAGCTCCTCCGTGAGGGACTCAAGGCCAGTGCGCCTCCCAGGTGAAGCTCATTAACACTCGCGCCACCGGCCTCGCGCCGTTCCCTCACGGCTCTCGCCCGCCCTGGTCGCCACACTGTTTAATTCACCGCCCTAGAGGCCCGTGAGAAACACGCACATGCGTAAAGGATTGTATATTACGCAAATTTTCTCACATGTCCACGACTTTCATACCACATGGTAGAACTTCTCATTCTGAGCAACTTTGCCTCTAGGACTGCTGCTGTCAATCGAATCGTTCATTAAATATTGGTGATAATTTTGCGAACTAGTCCTAGGTTTTTGGCTCAACATCGATAACTGTTAAAAAGCTTTAAAAACATGTATTTCCTATGGTAAATTGCCTGTGTTGGCTGTAAATGGTCTTTTCCATCTGGGATTGAGATGGTTACAGGCTTGCTAATTAAATTATAATACCTTTTTAGGCATGTGCTTAAAGACCTTAAAGCGGTTGAACCCCGATAATTGCTGCTCGCAGCTATATTTTTGTTGTTGTTGTTGAGATACAGCATCGAGCATATGAAGATCATTCTGTTTTATTTCGTTTCACTCAAGTTTGCAGTTTTTGAATGCACGAATGCCCTTTAAGAAGTAGGCCTTGTTGGGGTGAGGTGGGATTAAACAGCTAATCATTCAGACAAACATCGTTCCCCCAGTCCTAGTGTGGACATGTTTCACTTGCCATTCACTACCATACAGGACCATGATTTTTTTCACCTAAAGTCTAACACAAAACAACGTATCATGTTTGAGTCTGCCTGGTAGCGGCTCAACTCTTTTTATCATTCAGATCCCATTCGGTCATCTCTCAATTTCCGCCCGGCCTCACCTCCGTGCTGGAGCTAACCTTGGAGTTGCGTGCTTAAAATGAGCCATAAGATTTGCCATTTGTTTCTCCTCCTCGAGCGACCCGCAACCTCCGTGCCATTTATTGCACAGCCGCGGCCCAGGAGGAAACGACCGCTCCGTCTGAGTACAGATGCATTAAACGACTAATAAACCCAGTAGCGTGTCGCTGTATAGATTTAAATCCATATTTGGTGTCGGAAGGACTAGTGATATTAAACGGTAATGTTATTTTGTTAAGAGCAGATCGGATATACTCCCGTTGCTTATGAATTCAGCTTTACAGCATCGTAGACTTCACGCTATAAGGTTACACCGAGAGTGGCTGTTGTGGTTTTGGCACGCTAGCGTCGGCCGGGCTGAGAGCAAATGTCTCTTACAAACAAGCCGTCTGATTTAAGATAGTGCTAGTCTTCAGACGGTTGAATGCACGCTCTGTCCTGCTAAATAGATAAGTAGAAAGGGGTCTCCAAAAACTCCCCTTACAAATAATCTTCTTGTCACATGATTAGAGAAGAGTTATTTAATAATGAATTTCACAAAGGAGAGCTCTGTGGATGACCTGCGTGGTACGATCACACATACACATACTGCTCTTATTCTCTCTGTCACAGGCTCCATTCACTTCCCCTCTGTTTCTGTGGAAGAAACGCTCACAAAATGCTGAAAGCAACATACCTGCTGTAATACTGGAGCAAATGTTCAGTGTTGGATAAAGAATGCACCAAAAACTGTTGTTGCGCTCGTTTCTTTTGTTTATGAATGACGCTTTACGATCTGTGATCTTAAACGAACAGAAGTTGCAGGTTGCTTTGTTTTTGTTTACACAGGTTGCGTGTCCATCTGCTGGTTCGTGGTTTTTAGCTTCACAGATGTTGTCCTGCATTTTTTTTTTTTACTAGATCTTTTTAGACTTGTTCATGTAATACCTAAATATCATGGGGTTTTGTTTTTAACATTTATGAGGCTTACTAATCATTTACAATAATGATATTTAAGATGAAAACAGGGACACAACATTTTTTTTGTGAACCTATATTATTTTTGGATGTGTATGCTTCACAGCTTTCACATATATATATATATATATATATATATATATATATATATATATATATATATATATATATATATATATATATATATATATATATATATATAATGTATATGTATATAGTGTGTGTATATTATATTATATAAATGATATTTTATCTATATTATAATATCACCACATTAATAATTCATTAGTATGTATTCAATTATATATTTTAATAATGTTGTCATGCACATTATAATATGCATTTAATTCAGAAACATTTGTGTCTGTGTATTTATTATATAAATTATAATTTATATATTTTTATTCTATATTTATTATAATATTACCACATTTAATAAATCTTTATTATGTATTATATAATTTTAATAATGTTGTCAAGCACATTTAGTTCAGGCACACACACACACACACACACACACACACACGTATGTATATGTATATTATGTATACGTGTGTATATATACATAGACGCGCACAAAAACACACATGCATATATGTATGCGTCTATATATGTATATAATATATATTTTAAGAGCAATTTCACAAAGAAATATATTAATAATATTACATTATATGTTCATTGTGAAATTGCTCTTTAATATATATATATATATATATATATATATATATATATATATATATATATATTATATATATATATAAAATAACTGGATCAAGACTTAATATATATTTTAAGTCTTGATCCAGTTAACATGGAAGAGTTAGGGATAAATCATGGAAGATCATTGTCCAGAAGATTTGGGAGCTCTGTATATACAGTCAGCCGTTTTACATTTAGCAGGTCTCGCGTGTGTCTCATGTCAGGACGACAGCAGTTTGGCCTTTCCGGCATCCGCATGTGCAGGTTCGAAATCCGGGTTGTTTACGCTTTTCCCTCTCCCTCTGTGTTGATAGAAGCTTTTCTGCCTGTCTGGCATGCCAATAATGGAAAGCAATCCGCTGTGAGTATTTAGATATGGATATGGTTTGTCCAATGTAATTAGCTTTGGCCAACTCAGGGGATCAAATCTGAGGCCGTAAAATAACTGGAAGAGACAGATGGCGGAAAGACGCGTCACTCCGCTCTGTCCCCGTTCGACAGCAGCCTCATCCAATTCCGTCTTGGATGACCACGGCAGAACCTTTATTTGAACAGCAAACAGGAAAATGCTCCGATGTAAATATGTTTTAGCAAGCCCAGAGAAAACAATTCACTAAACGACCTGCCGACAAAAACAAAGCGACTCGCCGTGTCGCATTTCACGTCGATTTCGTCGGAGGCCCTTTCTCTTTCAGAGGTGCAGATATGAATATCGTAAATGGGTTTGCTGGAAATATTTAATTCTGTATTCTTTGTACCAAATTTTCAGCTTCCAAATGCATTGGTCACAGCTGCAGCCAGACTCGGCTGTGTTTCTGAGGTAAAGCGAGGAACCTCGCTCTGGATTCCAGATACTGAATTTCCAATGCTAAATATTACCCTCCGGTTTAACCAAGAGTGAGAGATGGGTTTCAAAAAAAAGGTGAGAGAAAGAATCTGTGACGTGAACTACCAGCATGCGAGCGGAGCGTTTGGCCGGGATGTGTTTGCTCTCGGGGGAGAGCGCTTCTCCTCCATTTTGTTGGGCTGGAGAGAACTGCTCCGGCTTCGTGTTTGATGTCAGGGCTGAAGAACTGTGGGACTCGTATCTGAGGAGCGCAGCGGCGGGAGGGAGCGAAAGTGGATTTTTTTCGCACTGCGTGTCAGAGCCAGGCACCTGGAACTAGGTCATTTCTCCACGAAGAAGCAGGAGTGAGAAGAGGGAAAGATTGAGATGGAGGAAGGCGGAGGGAACCGTGGGTCTGTCTGCGTGTCTCTGTAGCGGCTGCTAAAGTTACATTAGATCACTGCAACTGACGGCCTTTAATTGATCTTTCACAACAGATGATGTGTAGGTTTAAATATATTTTGGGTTTTATTTCATTCACTTGACTTTATTTTGGACACTGGCCCCACACACCCTTTAAATTCGACATGAAGTCACCTGTTCTTAGTTTTATTGTGCACAATTAATCAGTGCAAGTCGTTTAAAAAAATCTCATACACTAACTTTTTCCGCATCTTAAATAATTTTCCTTTTAAGTTGATGTCAACAAGGCATAATTCTCCACCAGTAACTGTAGAATTTGGTTTGCACAATCCAGTCAATTCCTGAAGCATAAAATACAGTCCTGTTTTATCACTGTTAGTCACTGTTGCAAGTACAGTAAGTTGCACATGTAATTTATTTTGAATCTAAAATGATAAACACTGTGACTATTTATTGTGCAAATAAAGAAAAATAAGAAAGATTAATGTTATTTCCATCAAGAGGTGTCTCAATTTTTGGTTAAGATCTTGTATTGACAATACAAGAGGTGAGCACTCTGTAAAGTCTCCTCCAGCACATCCCAAAGACCTTCAATGAAATTAAGGTCTGGACTCAGTGGTGCCAATTCATGTGTGAAAATGATTCTTCATACTTCTTCCCAACCATTCTTTCACAATTTGAGCCTGATGAATCTTACCCTTTCATCCTGGAATATGACCATGATGTGTCTTCCTACATGGTTGTTTAAGAAATGAAAAGATACACACTCCATCACACAAACTGATGCCAAATATATAACATGCTAGAAACATAATAATCACTGTAATAATGATCCATTCATAGAAGTCTTCAGGATTTGCCCATTATTTATTTATTTATTTATTTATTTATTTATTTATTTATTTATTTATTTATTTATTTTTAAGGGCCGGGCAGTGTGGAAGCTTGCTTCCACCGCTAAATAAAAAAAAATATAAAAACAACTTTTTATCTCACAATTCTGACTTTTTTTCTAGCAATTGCGAGACAACTCAGACTTTTTTTCTCAGAATTGCAAGATTCAAACTCGCAATTGTGAGTTATAAAGTCAGAATTGTTATAAAGGCAGAATTTAGTTTGAGTTTTATTTAGTTCTGAGTTGATATCTCATAATTCTGAGAATAAAAGTCAGAATTGTGAGATAAAAAGTCGCAATTAGCTTTTTTATTTTTTATTTTATTTTATATTTTATAAAATAAAATGAAAAAAGAAAATGTATATAATGAGCGTGCATGACTGACTAATTCTATATATATATATATATATATATATATATATATATATATATATATATATATATATATATATATATATATATATATATAATAAATATATATTAATATAATATATTATAATATATATATATATATATATATATATATATATATATATATATATATATATATATATATATATATATATATATATATAATGTATATTGTCTTATTTTGGGACATGGGCCCTAGAATCTCAGCATCCCTGAGTCACTTGTAAGTATCTATTTAAAGTCTCTATGTCAAAACCACAACTAAATAATTTATGTCCCAGCACCACCCTCTTCACCACATTTAGCTATCTTAGGGAATTACAGATTGAGAAACAAATGAAGAGAGAACGAGTACAAATACATCCTGCAAGGAAAACCTTTAAACAATTTGACTGCTTTTGATAATCGTATAAGAGATAGAACTGGAAAATTACTCTGTCAGACGATGCAGACTTGTTAACACTTTGAGGCATTATGTCTTGTATTGCACTCTAATTCTATGATTACGGGACATTGTTCGCTGTATTGTCTCGCAGGAAGTGGAAGGCAGGAAAAGCTTCTCAATAGAACATAATACTGCCGAATGACAGGGCGCACAAAGGCTGAGTCTTTCTCCTTTGCCTTCGTTAATAGCGGTCGCATAAAACCTGCTTAATGAACTTGTTCTTGTGCGCCCTGTTCATGAACTGGTTTGAACCCACTGCAGCGCTGCCACCAATAAGAAACTATTTATTTTACTTGCAGAATCCAGGGTGTCAAAGTTCTTATATATAAGTCATCCATCCATCCATCCATCCATCCATCCATCCATCCATCCATCCATCCATCCATCCATCCATCCATCCATCCATCCATCCATCCATCCATCCATCCATCCATCCATCCATCCATCCATCCATCCATCCATCCATCCATCCATCCATCCATCCATCCATCCATCCATCTCTTTATTTGATCTTTAAATACTTTTGTTTACTCAAATAAGTTTTAAGTACAACACACTATCAAGGATGTGCTAATTGTGAGGCTATTGCATTTTGATATACTTCCAAAGCTATCTCAAGGACTTTGTGTAAGCAAGATTTCATCCATCCAAAATTGGAAAGAAATGAATAAACAGAATCAGTCAGTCATGCACGCTCATTTTCTCCAGATGCGACCGCGCTCATCTTGCCAGCTGTATTTGGTGGCTGTGCCTCGTTTGTGGCTATATTGAAATCTGTGTTGAGTGACAATGACTTCCTTCCCCCGAAAGATAATTAATTACTCTCCTAACCATGCTCTCGCACTTTCCGAGGTGTTTAGCATTGGCGGTGCCAGGAAGTGACGGATGCCGTTGTGATTGTCTCCCTAGATGGATTTGTAAATGAATTGTGCCTGTTTTCAATAGCGCGCCTATGAATGGCAGTATGCTCCGTATACCCGAGCATCCCTCGAGTCAGGTCGCAACAATAGGTATTTTGTATCCTCCACCAACTAAACACAAAGTGTATGTTTAATGTAAGCAGATGAGCAGATATGAACGGATGGGCGGAACGGAAATCGGTGCATGCACTATTTGCGAATTTTGTGCATCTTCGCTTCTCCACCCATTCAGGCTCTTAATGATTTTTACAGACTATTCAAGTCGTTCTTAATCAAAACAGCAGAGTTGTTATTCCCGTTCTGTTGTGCTGAGATTCTGACCTATTGTTTACTCACTAGCTTTAGCTGGCATTGGCGCCTGTACCATCTACTGGTGGGCTTTTATCTGAGCTGACCAGATTTTGTGTGTGCAGGCACATGGGGACGTTGTCGCTTTCTCTTCCACGGCTTAACAACACTGGTACACCAGTGCTGTAATCATGTATTTACTCACAAGTTCAACTCTGCCTCTTAAAGAGGTCATATTGTGCCCTTTTACAAAGTCTTGATTTTGTTTTTGGGTTCTACTAGGATAGGTTTTCATGCTTGAATGTTCAAAAAACATTATTTGTTACATATTTGACATTGTTGGGGCACCTCTCTTCCCAGTCTTAGTAAAGATCTGTTTAGTTCCTGTCTCTATGAAGCCCTTCCTTCCAAAAAGCGGCCTCAAATTCATTCAGAATCAAATTAAACAATATAACAGTATACAATACTCACATAATCCGACGCATGCATGACGAACACTTTGTAAAGATCCATTTGAGGGTTATATTAGCTGTGTAAACTTTGTTTATGCACTGTTCAAGGCAAGCGCTCCGTGGGCGTGGAGCACGAGAATTAAAGGGCCAGTAGCCCTGAATCGGCTCATTTATAATGATGCCCCAAAATAGGCAGTTAAAAAAATGAATAAAAAAAAATCTAAGGGGTATTTTGAGCTGAAACTTCACAGACACATTCAGGGGACACCTTAGACTTATATTACATCTTTTTTTAAAAAGTTCGATGGCACCTTTTAAAGCTGCAGTCGATAACTTTTTTTGGTTAAAAAGATCCAAAATCATTTTTGAGCAAGTACAGAACCAGCCAGTGTTCAAAAAATCTCCTTTAACTTCACAATGGTAAGTTTGTAATAATGTTTTCTAATTCGAGTGGTACTGGTAGATTTCCACAGGAAATTTGAGCATGCCGTTTTTGCAAAAGCTCGAACGTACGAGAACGAACTTCATTGGTTCTCACATGTTAAGAAAACATGCTTGAGCTTCCGTTTACCGTAACTGATGTGTGAGTTGATGTATGTTTATATGTGAATAAAAGCCTAAATTCAATCTGTTCATCATATAAAGTGATTGAGTCTCTTCAGAAAATTTGGACTAAACCGCTCAATTCATATGGATTAGTTTTATGATCTCTTTATGAACTTTTTGAAGCGTCAAAGTTTCAGTTGCATAGTTGCAATCTCTCAAATTTCATCAAAAATATCACTATTTGTGTTCCGAAGATGAACAAAAGTCTACGAGGGTGAATAACATTACATTTTTGGGTGTACTATCCCTTTAAGAAAGTTGAAAATGTAAAAAAGCATTATAGGCCCTCTTTACGTATGACCTTGAGCCTTTTAATTGCACGATTTCATTAGAAAGTTTCAGTCGGACTGCAGAAGTGTTCTTTGTTTTGCTAATATGCAGATGTCACTGATAAAAGCGACGCAGTTCTTGCTACGGTTGGACGATTGTTTGCCGTTTCTTCGCACAGTAATTACTGATTGTTAGTTATGGTTTGTTTTGAGGCGATGTGGCAGATGCTACTGTGAGGTATGCAGGGGGTGATATTCCCCTCTCTCTATCACAGATCTGCTATAAACAGCATCATATAGTGCATGTCTCTCTCTCTCTTCTGGTTTTTTCCCCCATCATCCCAGAGTTTAATCAGCCTTGACTGACTGGCACTCCCTGAGAGTGCATTCTCAGGCACCGGTTCCCTAAGGAGGAAGCCATCAGTCCACCCAACCCCCTCTTTCTCATCTCCGTCTCGCACAAACGGGCGCCCGCTGCCGCGCCTATAGATGTTAGGTATTCATAAGTTCATCTGTCGTTTATGATGATGATGGTGTGCCTGTACTGTTCATCATATTCAAAATATAGCATATGATCTCACTGCTCAGGGTGCTTTCACACAAGACGTATTCTCGCTTTTTGTCTGGGCTTTTTTTCTTTTTCTTTTTCTGATGGTTAGTCTATATAAAGGGATAAGCACATTTGCATAAACTATATGTTTTTATTTAATGGAATCAAATGATACTTATGGAAGCTTGTTTCCACCATGAAATAAAAAAGGTAATTGTGACCTTTTTTATCTCACAATTCTGACTTTTTTTCTCAGAATTGCGAGAAATCAAGTCAGAATTGGGAGTTAAAAAGTCAAAAGGGAGATATAAACTCACAATTTTGAGAAAAAAAAGTCAATGTATTTTATATATATATATTTAATGGGGTTAATGGTACTCTGTAGTAAACTTAACACTTAACTTGCAATATTCCCTTCAAACCTGCTCTGTCTTCAGCAAAACAATCAGGATGCTCAAACAGACATCTCACAACGTGAGGTTTTAGATGTCTGTGTTTATGCTGGTCTGTCTGAAAACGTCTCATTTGAGTCGAGAGACTGCAGACAGGACCGCCGTGTGACTTGTAAAGCTGTTAACATGACGGCGTGTTTGTTTTACATCATCGGCGTGTTGTCGAGGCACTCAGACACAGTCCTTCCTAAAGCGTTTGTGTAGCTTCCAGAACGTTTTTTTAACCGGCCTTGAGCGTGCTAGCGCGATCTTTTACAGGCATAGGGTTTGTGTATTGGAGCTGGGGAACAGATGTATCAACGAACACATGTCAGTATGTCAGTGAATCAAGAGTCTGCTACTCTTCACCGTGGAAATGTTTCAAAGCAGACCCAGACAGATCCTAAATTAAACGTCCTGCTAACCTAAACAGCCTTATCAGTGGAATGTTGTAGCTGTAAAGAAGGATTTGCGAATGACGACCTGAAGGACCTATAAAAACATTATAGTCGTAATAGTATGCAGCTTGATGTGACGAAAAAATCCTATAGATTTAAAGGGATAGTTCACCCAAAAATGAAAATTACCCTATAATTTACTCACCCTCAAGCCATCCTAGGTTTATATGACTTTGTTCTTTCAGCCAAACAAAATCAGAGTTATATTAAAAATATCCTGGCTTGTTCAAGCTTTATAATGGGAGTGACTGGAAGATGAGTTTTTGAAGTCCAAAAAAGTGCATCCATCGATCATAAAAGGTGCTCCACGCGGCTCCAGGGGGTTAATAAAGGTCTTCTGAAGCTAATCGATGTGTTTGTGTAAGACGGATATCCTTTTTTAAAACTTTTATAAGTTTGAGCATAAAAAATGTCTGAAAAAGGACTGCAAAGTTACAAAGCTTGAAGTCCACTCCAAAGGGAGTTATTCTCTATATCAGTGCGCACTGTTTCTGAACTCCCTTAAAAGCCTCAATTGACCCTTCGCCGAGAGTTTGATTGACAAGCGATCTAACCAATCAGAACGCCGAATCCGCCATTTTGTCCGACAAAGCAGTCAGGAGTTAGAAGATTAACCTCGGTGGAGTTAAACTTGAAAAATGGTGTATATTGACATCTTTCCGCGTTTCAAACAACATTCATTCTCATGTTCATTCATGTTTATTTGACGCTATAAATGGACTCGTAGTAAGAGATGATCGGTTCACGAGCCTCTTGAGCCGAGGCGCCACAGCAATCTGTCACGGTCATGGTCACGACACATTAAAGAGAAACAAAACGGTTTTTATTGTTTGAATTTCTTAAAAAACTACACACTTTGAAAGCTGGGACTTTGTTTAATATCATAAGTAACCTGCTTTGTCTTGTCTGTCGACGTGTTGTCCGTTTCCTCTTTGCTCTGCGATGTATTTTTCACTGCGTGTGGCATGACGGCGCCACAGTTTGTCGGACAAAGCAACAGTAACTAAGGGGGGCGGGTCTTTGCAAAGGGTCAATTGTGGTCTTGAGTTTTCTTCCGGGAACATACACATCCCAATATTCCTCATTTAAATAATTCCCACACAAGGCATATGCAAATTAAAGGGGGCGAGGCCTGGTTGAGCTGAGTTAGTAGTGTGATGAAACTCATCACATTTATACTAAGGGGCGTGACTTTTTGTGTCACTAAAAGATGTATCACAACACACTGGTCCAACTGACCAATCACAGCACATTGCACTTTTTGGAAGGAGGGGCTTCATAGAGACAGGAACTAATCAGTGCGTTACTGACAGACTGGGAAGAGAGGTGCTGCAGCAATGTCAAATATGTGAAAAATAATGTTTTTTGAACATTCAAGCATGAAAACTTATCCTAGTAGACCCCAAAAACAAAAAAGAAATGTGCCGCAATGTGACCAAGACAGTGTGAAAAAAGGCGGAGCCTCAGCACACACCTCCTTTTAGGTACACTCTAAAAAATGCTGGGTTAAAAACAACCCAAGTTGGGTTGAAAGTGGACAAACCCAGCAATTGGGTTGTTTTAACCCAGCGGTAGGGTTAAATGTTTGACCAAACCTGCTGGGTAGTTTTATTTAACTCAACTATTGTTTAAAAATTACTGTATTGCTTAATTAAAATTAACCCAAAGTATGTTGGAAATTAACATTTATTAATGTTCAATGAATAATTATTAAGCAATAAACATTTATTAAATTGCTTATTAATAAATTTATATTAATAAACTATTAAAGCTTATTAATAAACATTCACCTTTTGTCTATTATTGTTGCCTCTAATTGCATCTGTTTTTAATTTCCCAACTATTTTGGGTTCATTTTAAGCTAGCCATATAGCAATTTTTAAACAATAGTTGGTTTAAATAAAACTACCCAGCAGGTTGGGCAAACATTTAACCCAACCGCTGGGTTTGTCCATTTTCAACCCAACTTGGGTTGTTTTTAACCCAGCATTTTTTAGAGTGTAATCATCACGGACCAATGGTAGTACGAAGGTGTTTTGCAGCTGGAGCGAACTTTTCCTGAGAGTTCGCTTTGGCAAGCTGCTTCGAACTCCCAAAAATGAACACAAAACGAACTTCATTTGGCCTGATTTTGTTCGAAATGATGTCACATCAATGAGTTCTTCGATGTCGTATATCTGGACCTTAACAGATTCCATTCACAAACAACCAGAGTCCCGACTCTGAACATGGGAAATCTCGCGAAATCTCGCAAAATCTCCCGTGGTCAAACGTGACTTTAGAGTAAATAAACATGGCGGACGGCGGGCAAGATGAAATGGCGATAGAGTTTGGACTGCTTTTTACAGAAAATTTGTGGGAAAAAAAGAAAAAGGTTTGGATGAAGTCGTTATTATGCCTCCATCTTCCAGCAGCTCGCTTTCTGATTGGCCCACACAACAGGATTTCTAATTGTTAATATTCAACATGTTGTACATTTACGATTTGAGATCGGTGCGGCACCAACGTTCTTCCGAGCAGATTCAATCACTCTTAACACACAGGAAAATCTGATAAGATGATCTGTTGAACAATCAAGATACTCAGGACTTTGTCGAGGATTGTCGGAAGGGGAGAATTGGGCTTAAAATCAGCCCAATTGTCTTGTAGTGTGTGGGTGCCTTTACTCACCAAATTCAGACGTTTCTACGATATTCTTGTCGCTAAGTGGAGAAAGGTTTGATGTCCATTTTTGTCGTCTAAACTGACTGGATCTGATCTTGTTGCTCCTCTTCAGAACATGTTTTCCTTCAAGTGCATATTTACTCAGGCTTTGACTGGCTATACATCCTGTTCAAAATTCAACAAAAGAATGAAATGACACTCTCTGTTTCTATTTTTTACATTTGAGACACCTTCCTTCCATCACGCCGTGATTCTGATTACAGACTAGTGTGAATTCCGCATGCTTCACCAAATCCAGTTACCGCCCCACCTCCTTTCAGCCTAGTCCCCATTCGCCACCAGCCGCCCTCAGGATTGACTTTCCCCAGGAGCGCTACCTCACGCTGCAGACATTTACGGTTCCCCTGAGCCCCACTGCCCCACGCACCTTCTCTCCTCTTCATCTTGATGGAGTGATGGAGGGTCTGGAATCCACATTGACCCTCACAAAAGGCCAGGGCCACGGTATAAAGATGAAGGAAACTAATAAAAATCAGACAGAAATGTCAAAGGAATATTAAACGTGTCACAGCCGGGCCTCCAAATGGAGTGAAAAGGGGGAAGTGAAAGAGAAGAACACTAAGTTGGATGAGCTCAGGTGAGCCTGGTTTCTTAACAGGCTGAATCTCATAAAAACATGTCCAGATCACATTTGTATAGAAGCTTCTAGCACTGAATAAAAAATAAAAAAGGTAATTGCGACTCTTTGTATCTCACAATTCTGACTTTTTTTCTCACAATTGTGAATTTACACATCTTTACTTCCCAGAATTGCATGATATAAACTTGCAATTGTGAGTTATAAAGTCAGAATTGAGAGTTATAAAGTCAGTATTGTGAGTTATAAAGTCAGAATTGCGAGATATAAACAATTCTGAGAAATGAAGTCACTTTTTCCTCAGAATTGGACTTAATTTTTTTTTCTTTTAAAGTTTTTTTTCTCACAATTCTGAGAAAAGAAGTTAGTATTGTGAGATATGAACTATATAAACTATAAAATTGTGATTTTTATCACACAATTCTGACTATTTCATGCAATTGCAAGTTTATATCTCACAATTGTGAGACAAAAAAGTCAGAATTGCAAGATAAAAAGTCGTAATTATCTTTTTAATTTTTTTATTCCATGGCTGAAACAAGTTTCCATACATTCGACTCCAAAATTAAAAGAAAAAAAGAAATTACAATTTGCATAATTTTTTTTTTTAGAAACATTTTCATTACATTTTCTTTTTAGAAATATTTTTAATTGTTTATTTTTTTCCCATTATTCTAATTAGTAATTTATTCTCTAATGTAATAATCATTTGTATATAAAAATAACCACCATTATTATTATTATTATTATTATTATTATTATTATTAAATATTTTCATTTATTAATACATAAAAAATGAGTTTTTTAGTAGTGAATTTTATTTAAATAAGAAATAAGAATTATTTATTTAAATCACAACAATAAATTCTTTACAATAATTTTTTTTGTTACTCTGAGTCTACAATAATGATAATTTTTAAGAAAATGCACTTAAATGTCATTAATGTTACTATGCAAATGAATAAATAAAATCATTAATGTTACAATGGGGGGTAAAATAAGACCTAGACATGTCCTTGAAAGATTCCTTGAAAGATTTCACCTTAGTAGATCACGTCCCGGGAGAACTTGGACACCTGTGTAGGTTTTCGTCGAATTGTTCTTCCTTTTGGCACACTGCCAAGCCTGGTGCCAGCCTGGAAAAATGAAGTCCTCTAAAGCTTTCTATTTCACAGCATGCTTTTTTACCATTTTATTTGGTAAATAGTTGAATCAGCAGTGTCACTCCGATACTGAAAGGAGCTGTGTTCTCAATTAGCGTCGTTCCGTCGGCCGGTGGAACAGGAGCTAGATAGGTGCCGGCATGCAGAACCCATTCAGCCTATTGTTAAAATGAGCGGAATTAACTGTAGTGCATGCTAACCGACTGAATGGGCATTTGAGCGCATTTGAATTGATAATGTATTTTTCTCTTTCTGCTGGATTATTAAAATGCATATGCCCTGTTTGGTCAGCACATTTGAAATGGGCTGCGCTGTAATACTGCTTGAGCCTGTTCTCACTTCACTCGTCTCATAAGTCTTTCTTTTATTAATCTGTTTCTGACGAGCAGTATATCTTCTCCCAATTATAAAAGACAGATTGGAAAATATCTTAATCGATCATATCGATCGGAAGAGTTAAGGCTTTCTTTGCAGCTCTGAAATATATAGCTCAGCTTCACAGCAGAAATCCTAACGTTAACCTTCCGTCCAGCTTGGCGAAGTCACGTGCGTGTTTATTTGCGGCGAGTTATATAGTAAACATCGCAGCGCTAGTAAATCGTTTGCAGGTTTCTGAAAACACAGGCTGCTGTTTAAAATATGACACAATCATTCTCAAGGGCAGGAAATCTGATATGGGAGGCTGGTTCTTTGGGCGGTAAATCAATTATTATTCCGTTACCAAGGAGACTGAAAACGCAAAACTGTCACTCTCCCAAGAGAGAGACTTGTTTTCATTCATCTCGTTCCTGTCGCTCTCTCTCTTTCTCCCGCTTTGAGATTAGATTAGAACGTTTGCAGTATTGTCGTGAGGAACGTTCTTAGAATTCTCCCAGAATGCTCTGGGGCGTCTATAGCAGGATTAGGCCGTAAAGCCTGGGAGTGTCCTGGGCTTTGGTGCATGGTTGAAGTGTGCCCGTTTAGGCTTGACCTTGCGTGGCATCTCCTGGGCCCTGGTATAAAACCGGGAAGGGAAGCACAGAGAGCGGAAAGCTCCTCATTAAATTATTTAAAGCCGCCGTGGGGGGATAACGCATTTTCAACACTCTATGAATTCACACAAATGTGTCGCTCCCTGTCACGTCTCAGAAATTAAGGAAAAATGAAGGTTGCAAAGCTAACTCAGTTTGTGAAACCTTAGTATTACTAGGCCGTACCACATTTTTTTTTTCAACTACATTTGAACAAAACAAGATATACATGTTGTAAAAAAAAAAAAAATGCATATATAAATCTCACTGTACGATGATGTCGTCATATTTTTTTAAACAATGCAATGACAGTTCTGGGTTCATTTCAAGTGAACATGACTGAAAGTAATGATTATTTGCTATTATACTTATTGTGAGTCTTTTAAACGATTCATGGACAGAATTGACTCATTAGATTTGTCCATTCATAAGCATTTTTGAATGATTCATTAAGAGAATGAGCTGTTGAGAGTTGGTTCATTTGTTAGTTGTTTTGATTCATTCATTAGAAGGATTGGCTCATAAAATTTGTTTGTATGTGAATTACGCTAGAACTACACTAATTATGATGTAATTCATTAAACGGATTCAAACTGATAGCTCTTTGTTGTTGTTTTAAATAATTTGCTAAAAGAATCGGCTCATTCGTTTTTTGAGTCTTTTGAATTATTCATTTGAAGAATCTGTAAAGTATTTTTGAATGATTCATTAGGAGAATTGGCTTATGTTTGTTTATGGGTCTTTGATTGATTGATTCATTAAAAGAATTGACTGTTTAAATCTGTTCATATGAGAGACTTTATATTTTAATTCAATTCATTGAGTTACTAGTAATTATATGATTTGCTAAACTGACATCAATAGCACAATAGCTTTTTTAAAGATAAACGAGTTGGCTCATAAGATTTGTTTGTTTGTGAGTCTTTTGAAATGATACATGAAATGAATCGTCTTGTTAGATTTGTTGATAGCACTTTATCTTAAAGTGATGTAGTTACACATTACTACATGTACTTACTATACAGTTATGCATAATTACAAATAACTAACCCTAAACCAAACTCTAATCCTAAATTAATATTACTCAGTACATATTTAAGTAAGTACAATGTAACAACGTCACCTTTAAAATAGTGTATTTTTGAGTCTTTTTGAATGATTAAAGAATTGGCTCATTAGATTTGTTCATTTGTGAGTCTTTTTGAGTGATTCATTTAAAGAATCAGTTCATATGATTTGCTCATTTGTTAGTGTTTTTGAATGACTAATTAAAAGAATTGACTCATAAGATTTGTTTGTTTGTGAATCGAACTACACTCAGTAACTCTTCCAAGCATGTCGTCATGATAACTAGTCTTTGATCACATTCAGCTGATGCCATGGCACTTCAGAAAACACTCTTTCCACAAATAAAGCGGGGAATGCAATACCAGATATTCAACATGCAGCATTGGGCGTATTGATGGTGGGATTAAATATCTCCCCATCAAACCTGTTCTTCATGCAGCCGTTGTCTTGCGCCGGTCACATGACTGATAGGATCAGTGCATTTGCAGTCAGGTCACTGCATGTGTTTAACACATTGATAGCCTGGTGCTGAATGATAGATAAGACACCGGGAGCGAGTTGGGGGCTGGGTGTGCTTCAAAAAGGGGGTCGGGGTACTTGGGTTGATTCCAAGGAAATTCACAAGCCCCCCTGCGGCTCCCATTTCTTCCTTACCTCTGTCGCTATCAATTTGTCCCAATGCCTAGCCGCGGATGGGCCGCCCAGACAAGATCATCTCTCCCTGGGTGGGGAGGTGAAGAGAGATGGATGTAGGGGGAGGGCGGCTGCAGGCCTGCATGCCTTTGAGGCAACCCGTGGTGGTCCCTCTTCTTATTGTACTTCTGTTTTTGTGGTCTGCTGCATGTGTGTGTGTGTGTGTGTTTGTCCATGTGCATCTTGTGTCTGTGTGTGGCAGGGAGGGGGTCGGATGCAATTAATGAGCTTAAAACCTCCCCGGCCTGTCACTGTCTGTCCTGAAGGGTTAATGCTCCAGTGAGCACTTCCCTCAGGTCGTGCGATCTGAGACGAGCAGACAGGATGGCTAGCCGCAGACACTAGAGTCCTGTTGTGCCTCTCTCTCTTGTTCATCTATTGTAGCGGACCTCGGGACAATGGCTTCATTACTGCCGGCCGTTGCGGGCCAATATGTAATACTGCCAAGCACGCGTGTGCGGCCAGAGCGGGTAAATAGCTACCAGAACATTCTCAAATGACACTCTCTGAAAGAAGTGGGTCAGGAGAGAGGAGGTAAAATCCTCCGCGGTTTGTTCGTGTTTTCATTCCTTTTTTCCTTGCAGTAGGACATTTCATCCCAAAAATGGGGTTTATCCCACGTGTAGCCCAGGGCTTTGATATATAAACACAAAGGCTTTACCGAAAAGTACAGTGGTGGTGCCAGAGTACAGGAATCAGATTGGAATAACATGTTCCTTGGATTTAAACAGTGCTACTGAATGATTATTTTCATATACCATGGTATTTATGTGGTGCGCCAAGGTACTTAAAAAAAAAAAAAAAAAAATCCATGGTATATATCCCAAATAATTTTTTTTTTCCCCACCTTGTGATATATGCATTTTTTTTTAAACAATATGCTACTTATCTGTTATCAGTATGCAGGCATTATTTTTTATATTTTTTATATTTTTATATTTTTTTATCTATAATTATTTTATTATTATTATTAGTAGTAGTAGTAGTAGTAGTAGTAGTAGTAGTAGTAGTAGTAGTAGTATAAATGTATATAATAATTATACTAATTATAATCATATTAATATGTATTGTTTTATGTTTTTATTTGGTCTAGTATAATGATTTATTTATTTATTGACTGGAAATCATAATTTGTGGTTCAATAAATGCAACAGATCTTAATACATGTATCACTATGATTGATTCAGTGTGTTCATTCATTGAATCATTTATTCGCCTGATTCAAACCAATCTGCTCTTACCATTTGTTCGTTTGTAAACACACACTGCACTGTAAAAACATTTTTTTTCATGATTTATCACAACACATTATCTTTTGTCAAATCAACTTCAGTAATTAATGTGGTTCAGATTACATAATATTTTGAGTTTCTGTTGAATAAACCAATCGCCTTCATAACTCAATTTTAAGGCAACCAGGTAACTTAATTTAAGTTAAACCAACAATTCTTTTTTACAGTATGTATGTTTGTTTTTGCACACAGGCAGTGTTTTATATTTTTATTGTCATATTATTTATTAAAAATTGTTTGTTTATTGTCTGAAAGTTAATTTGCTGTTCCGTACATGTGACACATTATAATTCAGGAAATGCTAAAGCGGATTTGACGACATTCTGTGAATGATTTGTCAAACTGATTAAAACCAATAGTTTGTGAGTGTGTGAGTCTTTATGAATGATTCATTAAAAGAACTGACTCTTAAGATTTCTTCATTCTTCATCTTATGATATCTTCATTGACCTTCATTTGTGAATCAAGTTGTGCTGCATATTTGTTTTTGGCTGCAGTAAGTGAAAATATTCATGCATTTTAGGTTTAGATTGTTGAATAGATGATTTATTATTGTCAAAAAAACAAGTTAAAAAACAAAAAACATTACACAGATTGATATTAGTCAAGTTGTACATAAAAAAACCCAAGGTAGAACCATGATACATGACCAAGAAACTAATACAATTGTAGTATTTTGGTTAATGAATGAATCTTATAGGCCCTGTTTCCACCTGGTATTAAGATGGGAGACACATTCCCGTTTACACCTGGTGTTTTAATCCATCTCTTTTGTCTACTTTAAATCACTTCTGTCCTGACTTCTTTGAGGGAAGGGTCTGTGGGCGGGTAAATCCATGGGCTTTTTCAGATCTTTCGATGTAATGGAGGAAATAAGATTACAAATGAGCGTGACTGGAGATTTCGTTTCTACTCTGATGGCGGCAAAAGATAGCGTGTGTGTTAGAAACCAGGAATGATGAGAGAACATTGTGCTTGGTACATTTTTCATCTTCTAACCAAACTTGGGTCTTTAAAGTTTAAATCCCATCTGGCTAGCACTCTTGCCATAATGTTTATGTATTAGTTCAGTAGGAGGTCTTTTGTGGCTATTCAAATGCATTTGACCACATGAGCATTTACACTACGAAAGCAATCTGGTCAAATGTGTTTTCGACTACCTCTGGAAGTGGTCGAAAGTAGACAAGCTCAAAACTTTTTAGACCCCACTGTGATCCGATTGACCAAAATGCATCTTAAGACCAGGTGTAAACAGGGCCCTAGTGTGGAAACGAAGAGCTTCAAACATGATGGAAAAACACAACTCAAGCCGTCATGAAAAAACTATCTGAGGTATCTCTTTTTATAATTGGTACAGACATTCAGGGATTAAGGGAACATGTGTTTGGGAAGTGCTGAATGAGTTGTGTGTAAGTGAAGTGTTATATAGCTCCAGGGCCACTGGTCAGCCCCCAAAATAGGCCTCATGTCGAGGGAGCACCTGTTCGGTGGAAATATGAGCACAGTGAGATTGCTACTCAGAGTGACTCAAGTGCTAATAATCAACAATCACACTTCCGTCGCTATAATAACAGTTATTAACGGGGCCAACAGCCTTTAATGTTTGGATATGAGTAAGTGAGAGTTGCATGTAAGGGTTTGCCCTTGGACTAAGAGAGAGTTGATGAGATTTTATTTGTATAAATGAATGTCAAACGATTTCCACACAGTCGTGTCTGACTAGCATTTGCTTTAACGCCGAAAGGACTCTCTCACAGATCTGATGTTGTTCGCTTGGAGCTTTAGTGTGAGTTTTTCTTTGAAAAAGAGGCCCGTCGTCTTTCGGTGTTTCTCCCTCTTTCATGTAAAACCTTTCTGCCGGTCAGTCAGGCTTTTGTGTCAGTATAATGTTGAAGTCAAAGACTCGCAGAAAAGCTAAACACGTTGACCTTTTAATCTGACAGGAAGGATGGCACACGCGCACACACTTTCGCTCACATTTGCACACATACGCCGTCTTTTTGCATGAAATTTCCACATTTCTTGAACACTCTGCAGGTACATTAAGAATGTACAACAGCGTTTCTTAATTAGCCACAGCACATTTCCAGCATCCTAACTGAAATGCAAATTTTATAATTTTTTAATTTAATTTAATATTTTTAATACTGTAATTTTTTATTTATGTTTTATATATAATTATATTTTCCATCATCGTATCAGCATCACACTGGTACTTTTTATCAATGAAAAATGTAACCCAAGAATGCTTTGCAAAAGTTCTGCAAAGATTAATCCAAGATGTTGAACCTTTCAAGAGAAATAATGATTACAAATACATTTCAATACTTTTTGATAATGAAAATAATCAATAAAAATTGTGTTACTTGCTGCCTTTTGCTCTAAAGAGCTTATGTGCATCAAGGCACCTCTTCAGATCTCCCTGCTAAAAAGCTACTAAAATCAATCATTTGTGAATTTCAGAATAACTGTAGCGGGAAGGCAGTGCTGTAATGGTGTGGGTCTCAGTGGCAGGCGGCAGCTCTAAGTGAGAGTTGGAACTGTTGTATTTTAAGTGTGTAATTAGGAGCTCTGGACCCCTGTTGTGACTCTGCCATTATCACCTTTAGCTAACGGAGGTGTTCTTCACTAGCACTAGGAGGGATGGGAGAGGAAGAGGTGTTATATACCTCCCAAACTTTTCGTTTAAGATCCCTTTTTTAAATTCTGTTTATTTTAATTTTCAGTTCAGTATGCATTAATGGCATGGTGGTTGCTTTGTGCAAATGTTTGCAGATTAGATCCATGCAATGAAATAATGAAAAAAGTGTTATTTATATACTGTTATAGCATTTATTAATATTTTGAACTAGTTGAATATAATTGTAATAATTTGAATATATTTTCAGTTTTTCATTTTAATTTGTTTTATTTTTGATGTAGTTTCGTTATGTGCTCTTGTCATTTTATTAGTTTCATTTATTTTTAGTAATTTTAGGGGTGTGTTCACACTTGGCATGTTTGGTTCAATTAAAACAAACTCTGGTGTGATTTTTTTTTTTTTTTTTTTTTTTGTAATCTTTATTTCGAACTCAAGTTTTTTAAAAGAAAAAAGAAAAACAAATAAAAGGAAAAAGAAAGAAAAAAATATATATATGTATAATAAAAAACAATTTTAACAAAATGTATATTGAAAAAAAAAAACATATATAAATAATAAGTAAATAATCAATAACGTAATAAACACAATTTTTCAACATAGTACTCAACCTGTTCGAAAAGGGATAGGTAGAAGCCATAGGCTTATTAAATCCTACCCCAGTACTTCAAATTCAAATCCCAATTAAACCAGATAAATCCAACATATCATTTTAACTAACACAAAGATACCAACCTACCATATGTAACAATTAATATAAGGAAGAACAAACCAAAATAAAATTCATGCAACATTGACAACAGCTAAGTTATCTCACTGTACTTATCAAAAATAAATGTCTTATACCTTTTTTTAAATTGCAAGATATTTACACTTTCCTTGATATAATTATTCAAACTATTCCACAAGATCACCCCACAAATTGAAATGCACATACTTTTGAGCTTTGTTCGAGCATTCTGCTGTTTCAAATTTAAAGCCCCTCTCAAATTATAACCCCCTCTCTCTCTATAAACAGTTGTTGTAAGTTTTCAGGCAGCTGTTTATTTTTTGCTTTATAGATTACTTGTGCGGTCTTAAATTCCACCATATCTTTAAACTTAAAAGTACGTAATTTTAAAAACAGTAAATTGGTATGTTCATAATATCCTACCTTATTTACTATCCTAATTGCTCTTTTTTGTATTGTGCTTAATGTTTGTAAGGTGGTTTTGTAGGTGTTGCCCCACACTTCAACACAATAATTCAAGTACGGCAAGACAAGCGAGCAATACAAAATATAAAGTGCTTTCACATTCAACACATGCCTTGCTTTCCCCATTACTCCAATACTCCGTGCTACTTTTGCTCTGACATATTTAATGTGGGGTTTCCAGCAGATTTTGTGATCCAGAATCACACCCAAAAATTTATTTTCATATACTCTATCTATATGAAAATAGATTCAACCCTAAGAAGGACTGATTGATCTGTTAGTCCGCTTCATTTGAATAAGTGTGAACACTGATATCCGAACCCTGGTGCGCACCAATCAAGCGGAGCGAAACTGCTGAAAAGATGGGCCTCGATCCGCTTCCAAACGAACTCTGGTGCGGTTTGAATGAAATATGAACGCAACACGCACCACAGACATGTAAACGAACCAAAAACAGGACATGATGTTACAAGATTCAACTCTAAGAAGGACAGAATGCTCAAGCATTCCTGTTTTTTTTTTCTCATCATAGTCGTGATGTTGCCCATCACAGTTCGGTACAGACATCAGAATTCCAGGATTCCTGCCGCTGTTTTGACTCCTTTTCACATTTTAAGCTCTTCACGAGTTCTTAGCTGCCTAAAATACCATCATATGTATGCTATGCACATTCAGCGAGCACATTTATCCCAGCACACAGCATTGTTTTGGATGTTCGGTAAGTTCCGTCTCTAAATAGACATCATAAAAGCCGACCAGTCAGGTTGTGAACATATCTCTATGCCTTTAGGTTTGGTATCTTTAGGCTTGGTGTAAAAATGCCAATGTAAACGCAAAGCGGACCAGGACTAAATGTTTTGGGGGTTTTTTTCCCCTTTTTTTTTCTCCAGGCGCTAACCAAGTGAACCGAACTACAAGTGCGAACACACCCTCAGTACCTTAACTAATTTTATTTCAGTTATTTGCTAAGACAACACTTATAGTTTCTTATAACATTTAAGTTGTATTTGATTTGAATACCTAATAATATTGATAATGAATATAAGTTTGAGATCTTAAACATTTAAAGGCCATTTCATAAAAGTAAAATGCATCTGCTTCAATAGCCTAGTGAGCAGCACCGACATATAGCGCGGTTGCACTTCAGGTGTCCCAAGTTTGAATCCCGGCTCGTGGACCATTCCCGATCCCGTCCCCCTCTCTCTCTGCAACTTCGCTTCCTGTCAACTTACTCTCCTGTCAGAATAAAGGCAAAAACTCCAAAAATAAATCTTAAAAAAATAAAAAAATAAGTATAAGTGCTTAAAGTCAACATGAAACACAAGTTGCGATATTCTTTCCTTTCCTATCATGATGTATATTGGCTTCTTGAACAAATTGATTAAAGATTAGGAATTTAAAAAGATTGATGTGCACGGATGAATCGTTTAAAATAAGTACTGCATTATTCCATAAAAAAAAAAAGAAAAAAGAATTTTCCATTTTGATTTCATCGTGACCTTTAAAGTGAAATGTGCACGCAGATTCTCATTGTTTGTACCGAACATTTGCAGCAAATATTTGGTGCAAAAAGTCCTTTGCTAGTACTCCCTTTCACTCTACTTTTCCATTTCAGCCACATGTGGGCTTTAATGGACTTGAGCCTTGGGAAGTTTGTTGACTAAACGTGTTTGGGGTCGAAACGAGCCGCAGTGCGGAGCTCTTTCAGAGGGTTGTCACTCAAGAGGTTCGGACGGTGTCTGAACTGTGTAGTGATAGAAAGTGTGTGTCAATATTAAGCTTTGACTCGCTCACAGATTGACCGAAAGCAAGTGAACTCACGCAGACAAGCCAGCTTGCTTTTTGTTCAAACAAGTGAGTCATCCACAAACGAGTGGCTGTCCAGCATATTCTCAGAGTCTTAACACCTCTGTCGACAGCTCCGCCATACTTTGGACTTTTTAAACGATATAAACTGCCATTTACTCTCTGGCCTGTTTCTTAATCCTTCCTTTCCCTTTCTGTCAATCCTTCAAAGATGTTGCCGAGATCCCGGGCACAGCAGCCTGCCCTGCAGAGAAAGGTCTGAATTAGATCACAAAGCTTCCAGATGGCTCAAATTTAATTATTTAGCACACAGAAAAACCAATTCGGGTCAGCCACAAATATATAGGATGCCTTGAAATGGCTTCTATATCGGTGTCTGCTTTTATTAGGGCCGGGAGGTAGTAAAAAGTGTAAGCGGGCCGCATTGTAAACGCTCACTCCGAGGGGTTACTGTGGGGTTTTTTTCTCCTCGCAGGGTTGCAGAGATGGAGGCCCTTAACAATAGGGCCAATCATTTTCTCTACCCGCTTCCATGTCTGCTCGTCAAAGCAACATAAACAAAAGCCAACGACACTTAGGTGCCAATTCCATTGTGGCAGAAATGAAAAACGGCTGGGCTGTTTTTCCTTTTTTTTTCTATTTAAGGGCATAGCGCGTATTAAAACTCAAGAAAAGCTCTGGAAACAAAAGAAAACTGTGTTTAATTGATGGAGGAATTATTATTGACCCACTAAGTGCTTTGTTGCCATCACATTGAGTTATTCACAGATTGTTTTGAGGGTTTCAGGAAGTCTGGGATTCTGTCGCTCCATTAGGTGTTGAAAATCTGGATTTTTCTGATAAGGGTTTAGAGGTGTTGGTTAAGTCCCAGAAGGTTTCAACTTTAAGACTTTTTTTTTTCTAAGAAGCATGTGATGCTCTTTCAGGTCAGTTAAGAGGGGAAACCGCAGCGACTGGTATTCTGTTTAGCTTTAAAGTGCGTGGAATGCCCGTCGTGTAATTTTATATGTCTGTCTTGAGTCTACTGAGAGAGGAAGACAGCCACCTGGACAGCTTCAGTCTCTTGCTAATGGTTTTTGTCAGAGTTTTGGGTTTCAAGGCCAGGCTAAGCACAATAAACAGGAAAAATCTGTATTTTAATCAATGCGTAGTTGTTTTTAGTTTTGAGATGCGAGGCCTAAACATGATTTACATGTCTTTTGATTAGCTTATCGTGCCCAGTGATAAATCAAGCCAGGAATCTCCCATTACATTGATCGATCTGCTGTTTATGACTCGTGCTAAAGGGCTTTTTCGCCAAAGCATGAGGAAGAGCAATGAAAAATTTCGAATAGATAAGCTAATGCAGCTTAAATTAATTGTAGCATCATTATTCAAATCTGTCCGAGCATAAGGAGCAGCTAGCCAACACGATACGGCACTCGTCTGCGTCTTGTTAACCCGAAGGGCACTTCAGCATGGCGAGAAAGCTATTAATTGTGTTTGCTCTCAAACATGGCGACATGATTATTGTTTGTCCTTCCTCATTCCAAACACTGTTTCAACACGTAATGAGTAGGACTCGCTGTTGACTTAATGACGTGTGCAAGACGGTGTCTTATCCCTCGGATGAACACGGTCAACAGAAACGGGAACCCAAATCTTGAAAACGTGTGCTAGAAGTGATAAATTTGGCTGTGATCATCCTGTAATATTGGTATCATGTGTTTACCTATTTGTCATTATGTTTACAGTGTGATCATACATCATTTTGTTACAAGCCACATGATTTAAATGAACAGTAATGTGTAGGAAATGTTATGAAATGTAAAACTTGAGGTTAGGGATTGTTGCGAGTAATACCTATTTGTTATGTTTACAGTGTGATCAGGACAAAAATGGTTAAAATAGTAGAATGTGACTTTATAATATTTTAACCACTTTCCTCAGTACTTTTCTAAGTGATTAGATTTATGCCTGGTTGATGATAAAACAAGCTGAGAAAATCCTTGCAAACTAACATGAAAGTCATCCAGGAACAAGAATAAGAGATTATCTAACAACCACCTAGAACACTAACATGAAGGCACATAGCAACGCCCTGGCAACCACTCGCAACATTCTAAAAATCTATTTTCAGAATGTTGTGAATGGTTGCCAGGTCTTTCTGCAGCAGTGCCACATTGGAAATGTATACATCCCTACTATATTGATCCTTAATATATCTGATGATACACAGATCTGCTTTAAAATGCTCCCGTGTGTATCTGTGCAAGCGCTCGGTGAAGAGCGTCAAAGATGTCTATTTACAACGTTTTTGAAGAGTTGGTCATTGTAGCCAATCACAGACATATCTGTTGAGTGCGTGAACACAATAGCCAATCAGAGGTGCTTAAGAATTTCAGTACATGAAATTTCAGTACTTTGCAACTGTTAAGGTACATTCTATATGCGTGTAGTAGGAATGTAATCCGGATTTACTACATCCACCATGTTGTCATTATCATATGACCTACCAACATCAGGTGTGTCGCTTCATCTCCATTCATAAAATCCTCTCCCGTGGCCTCATGTACATCGAATACGCACTTACCGGAAGTAGGTCATCCAGGAATTTTCGCCCACTGTTTTGCACATACTATGTATTCGGACGTAATACTCTTTTGGTGTACTGTTTTTCACATACTTATAGTAGGGAATTATTCGATTTTGGATGCAGTGAGAATGTTGTGAATGGTCAAAGCCACATGATTTAAATGAACAGTAACGTAGGAATTATGAAATTTTAAAACCCTGCGTCCAAAATCATATACTTCCCTACTATATAGTATGCAAAAAACAGTATGCATAACAGTATTTACGAATACGCTGCGTTCCAAATTATTATGCAATTGACATATCAGTAAGATTTCAGTACAATAAACATTCAGATTTTAGTTTTTCTAAGAAAATGTTTGTTGGTTTATTTATCCATGACTTTTTAGATAACAGGTATCAGTCTCAGACAAAATAATTTGCCAGATCTATGGAAACCCTACTTAGAGGTTGTTCCACATTATTAAGCAAGTCACAGTTCTCATGCAATATGGGGAGGAAGAAAGATCTTTCTGAAGATGAAAAGCATGAAATGGTGCAATGTTGTGCAAAAGGCATGAAAACAACTAATTTTGTGTGAAACTTAATGGAGATTATCGAATTATCATAAGATTTGTGAGTGATTTAGAGCACAGCAGAACTCGGTCAGATAAAGGCTTATTAATGAAAGTTCCTATCAAAAAAATGTATTATATTAAAGGGGCAGCTATAAAAAAAGCCAGTGTTGAGCAGCAAACAGGTATTTGAAGCTGCTGGTGTCTCTGGAGTCTTGAGAACCTCACCATGCAGGCTGGCAGTTGTGCGTAAAGATGCATTTTAGACACCACTAACCAAACCTCACAAAGAGAAACATTTACAGTGGGTGTATAAATACATTTTCAAACAGTTTTATTGCTGTGGTGTTTTTTTGCAGCATGGGATAGTGCATAGTGCATTGTACTATGCACTATCCTCCTTTTTATACCATAGATGAAAATTGCCAGTTATGAACTCCACATATCTTGCAAAAGTCATTTTAATACCCTCCATTTCACTTCCCAATAATCCAGCACAAATCATCACCCACCAGCTCCTTGCTGACGTCACAGTCTTGTTGGAACGTGGTGGCCATTCACCAGCCATCCAGAAATCCATCCATTTAGACCATCCATTGTAGTACGGCATTAGTCAGTGAATAAAACTATTTAAAAATGAGTCTTCATGTATTTCTACACCCACTGTAAATGTTTCTCTTTGTGAGGTTTGGTTTGGAGTGGCTGAAATGCATCTTTACGCACAACTGCCAGCCAGCATGGAGAGCTTCTCGAGACTCCAGAGACACCAGGAGCTTCAAATACCTGTTTGCTGCTCAACACTGGCTTTTTTTTATAGCTGCCCTTTTAATACAATTCATTTTTTTGGCAGGAACTTTCCTCAATTTGCCTTTATCTGACCGAGTTCTGCTGTGCTCTGAATCACTCACAAATCTTATGATAATTCGATAATCTCCATTAAGTTTCACACAATATTAATTGTTTTCATGCCTTTTGCACAACATTGCACCATTTCATGCTTTTCATCTTCAAAAAGATCTTTCTTCCTCCCCATATTCCATGAGAACTGTGACTTGCTTAATAATGTGGAAAAACCTCTAAGTAGGGTTTCAATAGATCTGGCAAATTATTTGGTCTGAGATTGATACCAGTTATCTAAAAAGACATGAATAAATAAACAAACAAACATCTTCTTAGAAAAACTAAAATCTGAATGTTTATTGTACAGAAATCTTACTGATTTGTCTCTTGCATAATAATTTGGAACGCAGTGTATATAGTATTCAAAAAACAGTAGCTGAAAAGTCCCCAGATCAACTAAGTAACAATTTAGGAGAGATTCTAAAGTGTGCATTCAATGGACGCCTTACTATCCCATGAGGCCACAGGAGAGAATTTGTGAATGGCAGAAGCGAACCAACTGACGCTTGTAGATCACATTGTCAGGGTTCTGTCACTTCGGTCTAGTTAATTTCTTGGTTTTGTGACAGAGCTCTGACACTCCCGTTCTTGTCGTGTTTTTGTGTGAGCGTACGGTCTCGAGTGTTCTCGGGGCCGTGCGCTCTCTTGTCTGCGTGCCTTGTTTCATGTTGGGAGCGTGGCGTTCGGATCCCGGCACTCGTGTCTAGTTTGGTTTCGGTTTCGTGTCGGGATTCGGACACTCGCGCTCCCAGTCCTGTCTTTATTGTGAGCGCACGGGTTGTGTGTACTTTCACTTGCCGTGCGCTCTTGTCTCATGTTTTGTGTAGCATGCGGTTATTCCACCTGCCGCGTGCTTTCATGTTGTGTTTTTGTCTTGTTTTGTGTGAACACGTGGCTTATGAGTTTTCATAGTCACGTGTTCATGTCTCGTCTTGTGTAAGCACATGGCTTGTGATTTGTCTTCATTGGCCATGTGCTTGTGTCTTTGTTTTGTTTGATGTGAGCACATGGCTTGTCATGTGTTTCTTTGTGCCATGTGCTCTCATGTCTATTGTCTTGACCCCGCCCACCTTGTTACCTCATTATTGGTTGATTTGCCCCACCTGTCCTCCCTCGTTACCTGCCTTGTTTGCTCTCCTATTTATTCTCCTTGTGTTTGCAGTCCTGTGCTGGTTCGTTGTCATATTTTCCCTGGTGTTTTCGTCAAGTCAAGCCGAGTCAAGTCATGTCTTGTTTTTTGTTAAGTCTGTTTTCCCCCACGGGGTAGTTTTTGTTGTGTTTTTGTTTTATTTTTTATTATTAATAAAAGCCCTCTTCCTTGCATTTGAGTCCTTGCTCCTTCCCTTCCATCCAACCTGACACACATGACACTAAAAACATGGTGGATGTAGTACGTCCGAATTTCATTCATAATACCCACATTCATACAATACAGAACATACTTGTTTAACGGTCACAAAGTTAGTTCAAATTCAAATGTCGTACCTACTCGGACAGTATGCGATTTCGGGCGCAGTGTGTGACTTTAAAAAACAGGTTTTTATAATGTTGTTAGGGCGTTGCTGTGAACGAATGTGTAAATACCAAATTATATGAGGTGAATCCAGTTTTAAATCAAGGAGTTATAAGTTATTATGAAAACCGATGTGACCAGTTTGTAAATACAAGATGCCGAATTGGACATTTCAAGACTCACTCATTCATATTTATTGAAGGGGGGAGAGAAACCGGTCTGTGATTTGTGTAAGAATTTCACGAGTGTAAAACATATTTTAATAGAATGTCCTTTTTTAAATAATATTAGACAACGGTTTTATACAGAGAACACATTAATGGACATTTTTAAAAAGGTTTAGAATTTCTGTCGAATATTCAATTGAAAGACTCTGTAATTGGTGTTATTATTAATGATGTTGTTATTGGTATATACGCCTGATTTTGTATAGTGATTGTTTTTAAGACAAAATTGTTAAATTATTGTAAACAATGTATTGAAGTGATACTGCTGATTGCCATGAATATAGCCATTGCTGCTGATATGGCATTAAATCAGAAATAAATAAATAGGGCGTTGCTGCGTGATTATGTGGGTGGTCTTGCTTGGTGATTTCTGTTATTCTGGTCCCCGGTCTCAGTTTGTGAGAATGTTTTTCAGCTGGTCTTATCGTCCACCAGGCAAAAATCTTTCTGAATCAAGCTGCATGATTTGCATGAACAGTAAAAGGTCCAGGACTTATGTGCTGAAGTAATAACTAATAGCCTTATTACACACTACTAAAGATTGACCACATTGTGACTCAAACTTATTTAGCAGAAGTTTGTCTTCACGTTGGAATGAATGAAATGAAATGAGAAATGTTTGTTTATGCAAACCCCATTTTGTAATAATTGTCTCAGACAACAATTCCTTCCTCATAACCTGTCGAAAAATAGTTCACTCACTCTGACACTCGCCGCTAAACGTGTCCAAACAGGAACGGCTAGAATAGCAATACCTCTGCTGAACTAAATCACTATTGCATTAATGTCAATTTCCTTTTTAAATTTCCTGTGTTTCAGACTTCAACGTGGATTTGCATCGTCATCCATCAGAGTTTGGTTTTAAAAATTCATACATTTCTTCTCGCCCTGACGCTTGTTGTTGTTTTTTTTTTTTGTTTTTTTTCCCTGACAAAGCAAAGCTGTAATTGACTTCCCTTTGTGAATGAAGTAGCTCTCAGATGAGTCTCAGGCCTGAATAGACATCGCCTTTTATATTTCAAAGTAGAACGGCAAGTCAGACAGGGTTAATGCCATGGAAACTCTTTTTGAATTGGGCACAATTTTTTTTCTTTTTTTTTTTTTTTTATGCTAACATAAACACAGACCCTCAACTCCAAACGCATTACTGACAGCGTGCCGATGCATACAAAGCATACACACTCGTGGATGTGTGTGTGTTGCGTTTTACCGCAAAGATGTGCAGAAGCAACACACAATTTCCTGTGCGATTAATTGTTGGATTAAGTGCAGTTTCATGTTGGCTTTGCCTCTGTCTGGATCTGGGCAGGAGAGGTTAATAAGCTTACGCTGGAATTCGAGGAGTCTCCGAGGGGTCGTTGGCAAATTTGGCTTGTGTTTTTCTTTCATTCTTTTTTTTCTTCTTGGAATGCCAACATAACAGCTCAAATCGGGGGGAGTGGGGTAAGCTGTGCCACTTTTTGCTGAAGTTGTCCTCTAGGCAAGGAGAAATGAGATGGGTAAAATTAATATCCCTAATTATGTTTCAGTATACTGGATTTCATAGGAAATTTTAAAGGGATTGTTCACCCAAAAATGAACATTTTGTCATCGTTTACTCACCCTCAAGTTGTTTCAGTTGTTTTTATATGTCAGCTTGTTCGATATATTTATTTTTGGACTTGGATTAATTTTTATTTTTGATATCAAACTCATTTCACCGTACTTTTTACATGTCTAAAAAAGCATAAAAAATATTTATAGCTATTATTTCTTCATCATCTCAGTCACAGATTGCTGCATGTGATGAGATTTTTCTGAAATATGAACGGTCACAGAATCAAAATGATCTACAGTTGGCCAGATTAACGTGGCAACACATCTTAGCCCTCTCTCTCTACAGCAAGTCCTAGAGTCTCTCTCTCTCCTGTTGGATGAGAGGTGAGTTTGCTGACGTTCCCTTGGCCGGGCTCCAGCACCTGAGCAGCAGGTCTGCAGTGATCAGAGAAGCCTGACTGGTCTCTGGCCCGTGACAAGCGTGTGAGAGAAGTAACATTCCTGTCTACACTCGTTCTGCTCAGTGTGACAGCCCATGAGATGCCTGAACCCAAATCCCAAATCCCTGCTTGTGCTGCCAGCACGCCCCACCTGTGCACCTGCAGGGATTTACAAAATCGCAGCGTTTCAGATGCTGCCTCTGCCTTTTGTTTTTAATTCATCCATTTGTTTTTGCTGTTGCCTTTTTGTAGAGATAATTGGGAAGGAACGTGAAGAATGCAGGGTCCAGAATGAAACGTTTGTCATGGCACTGAGTGAATTTGCTGGCATTAAATATCTCTTACAGGCTATTAGACAGCTAAATTATTTTTATTAAGAAAAATATTTTCCTTATCAATGCAATGTATCAATTTTTTCATGCAGCAAATTCAAGTAAGCTTTATAGATAGCCAAGTGAATATTTAATGACTATATAATGCATATACCTCAGTAGATATACATCATAATAATAATCGAACTACTGCTGCTACTACAACTAATAATCATAATATTGTTTTTATTTATTTTTTAGTGCTGTCAAATGATTAATCGCGATAAATCGCATCCAAAATAAGTATTTACATAATATGTGTGTACTGTGTGTATTTACGTATATATAATACGCACACATACATGTATTTAAGAAATATTTACGTGTGTGTGTGTGTGTGTATGTATGTGTATATATATATATATATATATATATATATATATATATATATATATATATATATATATATATATATATATATATATATATATATATATATATATAATATGTATATATGTGTGTGTGTAAAATATATAGATAAATATAGATATAAATATAGATATTATATATATATATATATATATATATATATATATATATATATTATAGATAGATATAGATATATTTTTGTCAAATATATACGTGTGTGTGTGTAGATGCGATTAATCACGATATATTTTTTGACAGCACTAATTATTATTATTATTTAGTTGTAGTACTTTTAATAATAATAATAATAATAATAATAATAATAATATAGGTTTTTAATAATAATAAAAATACTATAATAAAAATACTAGGTTTTTAATAATGATAATGATGATGATAATAATGCAAATTGTTATTAAATATTATTATTATTATTATTATTATTATTATTATTAATACTACTAATAATATACTACTACTTAATAATAATAATAATAATAATTACTACTAATAACAATGTCGTTTTTAATAATAATAATAATAATAATAATAATAATAATTAATAATAATTAATAATAATAATGGTACTAGTACTAAAATATAATAATAATGATTAATAATAATAAAATAAAACAAAAATATATAACTGAAATGCCAAACAAGAGTAAAAATTTGCTTTGATTAAATAAAAATTATAAAATAAATAAAGAAATACAATTTATTATTAGTAGTAGTATTATTATTTAATGTTTTATTTACTTAAAGCAAAAGTTTACTCTCATTTTCCGCTTAAATGAATACAGGTGTGACGCTCCTGGAGTATTTTTAAATTAAATTCATGTTTGCTTAGTTGCTGTTCTCTATTTTGTTCATAAATTAAGGTTCATCATTTAATAAAGTTTACAAATGAGTAAACCACCTAAAGCTACATCGATCCTATTGCATTTTCCTCAAATTGTGGGTGTCTTTTTAGGTGAGTGGGCTGTAATTTACTCCGTACGGATATCCGAAACCAACAGTAAATGATAATTGAAAGGTTGTTCCTGTTAAAAACATTCCAGCGCTGGTGAGCTTGTAATTTGGGCATTATAAAGCGGGTGGTATACATGACTGAATCTGAGTAATTGCTGTTTGAGAGAAACTAGGCGCTGGTGGAGGGTGAAGGGCATCAGAGGACGTGCAGTCATACCACACAAGACTTAGTTTCCCACACCACAGCTTTCTTTACCCATAATGCCTTTCTCCAGGCATGTCTGAAAGCTCTGGATCATGTGGCCTTTAAAACCAAACCATGCGCAGACACTTCATGACACTAGAATTCAGAGGTCGGGCCAGGTCAAAGGTCACGGAATGCGGTAGAAAGTGCCAGCAGCCGTAGAGGAAGAGAGTGTTGATGGTTTAGTTGGTCGTATTTGTTAGGGTAAAGTGAGACAAAGCAGGTGTTGATGGCGTAAACTCCGTCAGCGAGGCCCGTCTCCGCACGCGGACGGATCTGAGGAAACGGGATAAGGACTCTAATTGAATTACAGACCCTTTGTTCAGTTCCAGGGGTGCAACGCTTTTGTCTCCTTCATTCTCCTAAGAGGATGAATTTGCAGCTTGAGGATTTTGACCTCATTTTCTGAGACAGTGGAGGGCTTTTTTCATTACTGGGGTGCTCATGTAAAATAGATCTGGCTCGTCGCAGAATTGGAGACCCTCTTTAAAGACTAGAATGAACCCGAAGAGGTTGAAGATGGGGCGGATGTAATGTAAAAGCATCAGCATAATATCCCATCATGCCTCTCTTGACATGGGAGTGAAAAATAGATCTCGTGTACCTCCGTAATCCCTTTTAAGAGTCGCCGAGGGCAGTGCAGAACGACAGTTCACTGGGAACAGCAGTGTCTAGTGGAAGTGGTGTTTAGTTGAAGGTGGAAGAGCTTAAAGGTGATGATATTCATTTTAAAGTTAAAATGCTTTCCTTTTATCACATCTAAAAGGAACAGTACACCCAAAAATAAAACCCCAAACGTATGACTTTCTTTCTTCCAATAAACACAAGAGGAGAAATGTTGAACACCTTAAGGATACAAAAGTACAAAAAACGTAGCTATGAATAAGATCAATCTGATTCAAGAATGAATCACTGAATCACTCAAGTTGCTGAATTCAGAACCACATACTAGCATCCTACTCTTACTATTTTTACCATATGTTTCTATAGCAGAAATGGTAAGAGTAGTTCTAGTATGCAATTCCGAATTCATTAATTCTCATATGAAGTCATATGAACAACATTTGCTGATGACAGAAATTAAGCTTGCATCTCACTTTATTTATTGATTGATTTTTTTTTTTTTTGTACTAATAATGGTAACTGTTGTTGTTTTGCTGCTGTTCTTATTATTCTTAATTATTTTATTATAAAAACATTATTAAATAAGTATCAAATGCATTTACTATTATCATCCATGTATATTTATTATTTTTAATAATGCTATAATTAATAAATGTTTTGATATTTTTTTATTATTGTTCTATTATTAAAAATAATTAACTTTTTAATTTGTTATATATTGCTAATTTATTATAAAAACAAACAATGAATGAATATCAAATATTATTATTTTGCTGTTTTGCTATTAATCTTATTATTATTCATTATTTTATTATAAAAACAACATTTTTAAATAAATATCATATGCATTTACTATTATTATTACAATGTATTTATATTTATTATTTTTTAGTAATATAATCAATAAGTGTTTTTGATATTTTTTTTATTATTCTTGTTCTATAATAAAATATAATTAACTTTTATTAATTTATTATACTATATATTGCTTATTTATTATAAAAACAAACATAATGGTCGGCGGCGATAGCCTTGTGGTCAGCGCGCCCGACATATAGCGCCGCTGTGCTTCGGGCGACCTGAGTTCGAGTCCCGGCTCGCGGTCCCCCTCGCTCTCCCACCTTGCTTCCTGATACTATCCTATCACAATAAAGGCAAAAATTGCTAAAAATAAATCTAAATAAAAAACACACACAAAAAACAAACAAACATAATGAATAAATATCAAAAATATTATTATTATTATTATTATTATTATTATGCTGTTTTTGTGGTATGTAAAGTGAGGGTCCATGAAGGTGAAGCAGTGTTCGCCTTTGACTGTAATTTAATTCTAGTTATAACTTTTTTTTAATGTCTCTCAGAGGTGCAGTATTTGCACAAATGAGGAGTTTATCTTCTACTGTTGTGTCTTTTGGATTCTTACTCTGTTACTATTATAATATTCCATGTCCAAAAGAAAACAAAGTAACATTAAACTGGGATGTCTGGTGCTTTCACTTAGAATAGACATGACTTTGTGCTGTGAATCTTTCAGTCGAGCCAATAAAAACATAAACCCTTCTGTGGATTACATCAAATCCAATTTTAAATAAGACCACATGTTAACAGCTTGTGCCATTATCAACAAACTGATGTTTACCTGCTTTACATGGGAGTTTTCCAGCTTGCTTATTTATTTGCTGGTCAGTTAGTTTTGTTGATTATGGAGAGTGTGTGTGTTTGCGAAAGACTGTGTTTTACGAGGATAAATCCATAGCTGGGATTGTTCTGTGTTGTCAATACAAAGTGATTGAGTTTTCAGAGGGGTTTTTTTTGCCTACAAAATCCAATTTTATCCTGTGATCTATCACTCCTCTAGCACTCTGTCGTGTCTTTCACTTTCTTCTCTCACTCTTTTTCTTCTGTCTTCGCACTCTTTGATGTGAGCGGTAAATGAAGCTCCTCCTCGTATGTCAGTGGTGTTAGTCAGCAGCGTCTCTCACACCCTCGACGTGTCTCGTTCATTCATACACACGTCGGTTGTTGTCTTTTAAATTGTACATTTTTCCCCTCTCCCTGTTCAATTGCATTTTCAGTTTTAAAGCTGATATTCTGCGTAGGCTGGGAGCTGTGCGCTGTAGTCTGGATAGTAAAGATTATGACTTCTCAGAAATTCTGTTTGATCTTTTTATATATGATTTTATGATTGAGGTAGAAGCTCTGTGAACTTTGGAAGACTCCTCCCTTGGATTTAAAATCTGTGGACCTTTTTAAAAAGAAGCTAAAAACTCATCTGTTTAGACATGCTTTTGTTTAATTATTGTTTTTATGTTGTTGTTTTTTTAAATTGGGAAATACTTGTTGACATCTGTCTTTAAATGTGCTATATAAATATATTGTACTTATTTACTTAATTTTTAAATATCATGATTTTGACTGTGGTTCAATGTCAGAGTTTTTCCTCTATAGATATTTCAGTTTTGTTACATACTGTATGGAGACATACTGATAATTGGTTTGTCAAATATTTATTTATTATTTTACCAATATTAACACAATTCTACTCAATTATTTATTTAAAAAAAAGTATACTAGATTGAATCCAAATTATTTAACTTTTATTAATATATTATTAATATTATTATTATTATTATTATTATTTACTCATTTAAAATGCAGGGAAAATATTAAATAATACAATGTTATTGATATCAGTTGTTTTTTATTCATCCATCATCCCCCCCTCTCTATCCCTCTCTCCCCTATCCATCCATCATCCTTCTCTCTCTCAATGCATTATTCATTCATTCCTTCATTCATTCATCCATCCATCCCTCACTCTTTATCCATCCATCCATTCATTCATCATCCATCCATCCCTCTCTCTTTATCCATCCATCCATTCATCCCTCTCTCTCTCCATCATTCATCCATCCATCCATCCCTCCATCCATCCATCCATCCCTCCATCCATCCATCCATCCATCCATCCCTCCCATCCATCCATCCATCCATCCATCCATCCCTCTCTCTCCATCCACCCCTCTCTCTCCATCCACCCATCCATCTATCCATCCATTCATCCCTCTCTCTTTATCATCCATTCATCCATCCATCCATTCATCCCTCTTCTTCATCTATCCATCCATCCATCCATCCCTCTCTCTTTATCATCCATTCATCCATCCATCCATTCATCCCTCTCTCTTCATCCATCCATCCATCCCTCTCTCTTCATCCATCCATCCATTCATCCCTCTCTCTCCATCCATCCATCCATCCATCCATCCATCCCTCTCTTTATCCATCCATTCATCCATCCATCCATCATCCATCCATCCATCCATCCCTCTCTCTTTATCCATCCATTCATCCATCCATCCATCCATCCCTCTCTTTATCCATCCATTCATCCATCCATCATCCATCCATCCATTCATCCCTCTCTTCATCCATCCATCCATCCATCCATCCCTCTCTCTTTATCCATCCATTCATCCATCCATCATCCATCTATCCATTCATCCCTCTCTTCATCCATCCATCCATCCATCCCTCTCTCTTTATCCATCCATTCATCCATCCATCATCCATCCATCCATTCATCCCTCTCTTCATCCATCCATCCATCCATCCCTCTCTCTTTATCCATCCATTCATCCATCCATCCATCCATCCATCCCTCTCTTTATCCATCCATTCATCCATCCATCATCCATCCATCCATTCATCCCTCTCTTCATCCATCCATCCATCCATCCCTCTCTCTTTATCCATCCATTCATCCATCCATCATCCATCCATCCATTCATCCCTCTCTTCATCCATCCATCCATCCATCCCTCTCTCTTTATCCATCCATTCATCCATCCATCATCCATTCATCCCTCTCTTCATCCATCTATCCATCCATCCATCCATCCCTCTCTCTTCATCCATCCATTCATCCATCCGACTCTATACTGGCTACAAAGCATATCTTTTTTTATATAGTCTTTTTCTTTTACAAAATAGATTTTTCAAGTTTTTTTTATTTATTTTTTTAGCTCAACTGACCTTATTTTATCAAATTAAATTTTTGCATTTATTTGCAGTTATTTGCTAATAATAGAGACCTATTGTGGTCTATCAAAATGTAGCCATCGTATTTTTTTTTTTAATTGATTGTTTATGAATTTTAGAGAATTACTCTACAGCCTCTTGTTGTTTCTCGTCCTTGCAGAAATAATCTAGTTTTTTTAAAGACGAAAAAGAACATCTTTTTTGTACAGTTTGGTTTAGAAGAGGGTGAACGAACGAGAATGAGAGCGAGAGAGATGGGAAATGAATCCAGCTCCACTTAAGAGCTTCATTCACCCAGTCCTTGAAACCCCGGGCCTCACAAGGACTTCGAATCGATAGAAAACAAGCACCCAAATGAGCAAAAAAATGACCCCTTCTTTCATTTTCTCCAGCTATAGTAATTTCCCCATTCTCTTTGCCCCCTTTGTGATCGATGAGGAAAGAATTGGGCTATGATCAAACCCGTCAGTCTTCCGGGCCTCACCGCAGCGCACGGGATACGACTCCATGGCAGGTTAATTAATAGATGGATAGGCAGGCGCCTCTACCCTGGCATCATTTGAGCGACGGAGAGACGGAGGGGGGAAGGTAATATTTATCTAAATTCCAATTACCCTCATCTGAGCTGTTTGATGTTGTCGCGGGGTCAGCTCTCGGCAGGCTGAGCAAGCACTCTGCATTTCAAACACTCAAGTGCTCCGCGAGGACCCCCCGCCTAGAGAAAAAAAGGAGTACACATCTTAAGCGCACCCTCCTGAAAGCCATTTAAGTTCACCATGGATTTTTTTTTTTTTTTTTTTTTTTTAAAGGCAGAAAAGTGCACCTGATTACATGGCAGGCTTACCCAGTCTGAATGCTGCTGGTATTTTCGTCCCCATTCAGCAAGAGTAGGATCTGTGGGATTTCAGTATCATTTTGGCTAACAGACCCCAGAACAATCAATGCTACGGCTGTTCAGTCTTCTAATCCAGTGTAAAAGTTTCTCCACTCTTCCAATTTCCACCCCATGCATTAGTGCTGGATGGATAAAAGCTGTAGTTAGGCATAAAGAGTGCTTTGGTGCTTGGCATGAAGTTTGTTTAGTTTGTGGCAGAAGATAATTGTTCCTCTTGAGGTTTAAAATAAGAGTTCTTTAGCTGACTATGACATATTTAATCTAAACCAATCCGTCAAGTGATATTTGGCCATTTTGAAATTATCGGCATAGCTAACACTGGAGTGATCAAAGCTGTTGTAACCATTGTGAATGGATAGTGTTTTCAAATGGTTTTTTTTTTGTGATTTTTGAATTCATATTGTGCTTTGCTTTTAAAAAAAAAGTTTTATCCTATATGTTTCCTTAGTTCTGCTGTACACAAAGGAAGATATTTGGAAGAATGTTTGTAACCAAGCAGATCTTGCCCCCCCCATTGACTACCATAGTAGAAAAAAATAGTATAGTAGTCAATGAGGGGCGAGATTTGCTTGGTTTTTTTTTTTCAAATATCTTCCTTTGTGTACAGCAGAACAAAGAAATTTATACAGGTTTAGAACAACTTGAGGGTGAGTAAATGATGACTTTTTGGGTGAACTATCCCTTTCATTAAAATGCATTATCTTTTTAGATGAGATTTAAGATCGTAAGATTTCATGAAGTCTAATAAACAAATTAAATGCAGACACAGATGCTGCTAGGATATCGTCTCAGCATCTGGATTTGATTCACATAGAGTGTACCCACAGATGGTCTGACCGACGTAGCTGTTCCATAAATGAAGCGCAAGTCTCTGCTTTCTGTCAGATTGTCAGCGTATTTTAAGTCAGCTGTACCAGACAGTGAGCCTGTGTTATTTAAACCCGTCCTAAATTTGGGTTACGTTGTGTTTTTCTATTTCATAAATGTGAACCTGTATGACTTTAATGTTAACATTTTGGAAAAATTGTGAGGGTTTTTGTCCTTACATTGAAAGTCAGTTAGGGCCTATGAAATACGTTTTATTTTTTTTACCCATTTTTATTTTTCTGGATTCTGTTTTTTTTTCTATTTTGTTTTTTTCCATTTTAATAGTTGAATTAAATTGTAGTAATCAAAAAGCATGTTTAATTAATTGAAATCATGAAACTTATACAATTTAACAACAATTTATGAAAAGTTTAACAAAAAATACATGTTTTAGGTCTTATGTAATACTTTTTTTTTTCTCAAATTCCATTTTATTTTTACCAAATTCTGTGTTTTCTGTTTTAAGTTGTCTGGATTCCATTTTATTGGTTTAATTTAAATTTTAATAATCAAAAATAATGTCTAATTAATTGAACTTATAAAACAACAAATTTTATTATTATTTAAAAAATTAATTTCTATAAAATGTTTAGTTTTTTCCCCCCAGAAATTCTGTGATGTAAATTCCACTGTACAACAGTAACATATTTCTGTCACTCTTCAATTTAAACCAAACTTTTTTAAAACATAGACTATTTTGACTGGTTGCCGTAAATTTCTTTGCGTTTATGATATGACGAAAGTTTTTCTCAAGTTAAATGGTAAAATGCTCTGAGCGGCTCTGGAGATGAAGTTCATACATTCATGTCCTCATATAGTGAGGCTGAAAACACTACGAGCGTCACGCGTGCTTGTGTGTGTAGTAAATGAAACCGCTCGTCTGCGCCATTCATTCACACAGAGACACACAAAATGCAGGATTCATATTTAAATAGTCTTTTGTGGTTTAATATTCACAGACACTAGTCTATATCGTGATTTGATTTAAGTGTATTAGCCTACTTTTTATTTATTCATCAAAAATTGTTACATTCGGCATTATACAGTAAATTCCCTTTTTATGACTGGATTCCGCGATTCCGTCCACGTTTTCCTGGCTTACGGAAATTTCCCTCACGGGCCCCACTGACTTTCATCTTTTTTTTTTTTTTTTTGTGTTTCACAGAAGAAAGAAAGTCATATAGGTTGACATGAGGTTGAGTAAATGACGTATGATTTTTTATTATTGGGTGAACTGTCCCTTTAAAGGTGCCCTAGAATTAAAAATTTAATTTACCTCGGCATACTTAAATAACAAGAGTTCAGTACATGGAAATGACATACAGTGAGTCTCAAACTCCATTGTTTCCTTCTTCTTATGTAAATCTCATTTGTTTAAAAGACCTCCGAAGAACAGGCGAATCTCAACATAACACCGACTGTTACGTAACAGTCGAGATCATTAATATGTATGACCCCAATATTTGCATATGCCAGCTCATGTTCAAGGCATTACACAAGGGCAGCCAGTATTAACGTCTGGATCTGTGCACAGCTGAATCGTCAGACTAGGTAAGCAAGAACAATAGTGAAAAATGGCAGATGGAGCAATAATAACTGACATGATCCATGATTACATGATATTTTTAGTGATATTTGTAAATTGTCTTTCTAAATGTTTCGTTAGCATGTTGCTAATGTACTGTTAAATGTGGTTAAAGTTACCATCGTTTCTTACTGTATTCACTGAGACAAGACTGTTTTTTTTCTCATTTTTTAAACACTTGCAGTCTGTATAATTCATAAACACAACTTCATTCTTTATAAATCTCTCCAACAGTGTGTAATGTTAGCTTTAGCCACGGAGCACCATCAAACTCATTCAGAATCAAATGTAAACATCCAAATAAACACTGTACTTACGCGATTAGACATGCTGCATGACGAACACTTTGTAAAGATCCATTTTGAGGGTTATATTAGCTGTGTGAACTTTGTTTATGCTGTTTAAGGCAAGCGCGAGCTCGGGGACGGGGAGCGTGAGATTTAAAGGGGCCGCAGCCTGAATCGCCGCATATTTAATGATACCCCAAAATAGGCAGTTAAAAAACTGAATAAAAAAAAAATCTATGGGGTATTTTGAACTGAAACTTCACAGACACATTCAGGGGACACCTTAGACTTATATTACATCTTTTAAAAAGACGTTCTACGCACCTTTAAGTGTATTTGAGTTTATAGAAATTGTGAACGATACACAACGTTTCTGTTTTTGCAGTGAAGCTGATTGGAATCTACTTCGCGGATTGATCTGATTCCGCAGGGGCGTCGCAAATGCCGGCGGTTGGCATCAAACCGATTCGTTTAAACGACGCAGAGCAAAGGAACTCTGTAGGCTGCGAAATGCGACACTACAGCTGGTGGCGCATGAATTGACGAATCGCAGACAGAGAGTCCGTCATGTTTCTAGGCCTTCTGTCCTGCTGCCCGGGGAGACGTGGGCTCTGACTTGGCCGGCAGTATGTGACACCCAATATGGCAGCCTTCGACTAATTGATGCCACCTTGTCAACCCTAATTACTGCAACTGCTGCAATGAGGAGGCAGCTAATTAACAGACTAACGATGTTTGTCACTTCAGACCGACCCAGATATTTAGGAGACGGCCCAAGACCGCTGCCAGTGCATCTGCTTCGGGTGTTTTTTTTCTGCCTCGCACCTTCTTTTGCTTCCTCTTCTCGTCAATTTGATCTCTCTGCCGTTTCCCAAATGGCATTTCGTACCTTTTCTGTGGGAATTTAGTTTACTTACAGCCTTATTTCAATCTCCTATCACATTGCCGTCAGAATTGATTAGGACAGAGGCGCGCGCTGACGTTTCGCGGGCGCCGTGAGCGGGTAGGGAAATAGGTGAGCTCTCTGACTTTAAATGCGGTTGTCAGCCGCGCTCAGTGTTTTTTTTTCCCTCAGTCGTCACTTCAAAGATGTTTTGAATTTGACATATTTAGAGCTCGCTTTTTACCCAGCAAGCTCAACTACACTAATTATCAGTGTGAGGAAACAGAGGAGTCGCTAATGATGAGGCAGCGGGGGTTCGAGTGTGTGTGTGTGTTGTTAAAATGTAATTGATTTTTATCGTGCATCTGATCAGATGCTGTAATCTCGGCCTGCATTCGCTCGAAGTTCTGTGTTCGTTTTCTAGGTCAGCTGGAGAATTCTGCATTCATGAGGACAATTATAATACTGCATGTGTCAGTAATAATCGGAGATGTGTAAGTGATGATATACCACCAACCTGAAACACCGTGAGCAGTAAAATTACAGTAAAATACCTGGAATTTAAAGTGCGCCTATTATGCTTTTTCAAATATTATTTTTCATGTAGTGTGTAATACAGCTGTTTGTGAATGTAAATGTCCTGCAACGTTTCAAAGATCAAAGGTCACTATAAATTAAGTTATTGAAAAAATAACCAATTCTGATCTGCCTGAAACGAGTCGTCAGTAATCCCAGTCTTACTGCGCACACATACATAGGTTTGCATAATGTCATTCTATGGTCATCAATGGCTGCTCGCGAACCACAAATATTTTAATCTGGCCTAAAACACTGCAGTTATAGTTGAGGCCTGGAAGAGTTTGGTTTGTGTTGTCAACATGTCAAGAAGAAGCTGTTTTCTGCACTGTGAAAGTCCACTTTGCATGCACTTCCAAAGGTTAAGGGCTCGCGCTCAGATTGATATGGTGAAACTGATGCCATCATTACTGTTCATATCACTGTGCATCAAGTGCCGAGGAAGCCTCCAGAGCTGAAATTCAGATATGGTAGTGGACGTTTTGTTTCGACACGCTCTGGTAGCATTAGACCAATAACAACACACTGGGTCACCTGACCAATCAGAGCAGAGTAGGCTCTCGGAGAGGAGGGGTTTAGAGAGACCCAATTCTTTATGAAACTGGTTTCTGACACTGTGAGAAAAGAGGTGATGCTACAATGTATACTATGAGAAAATTTGTCACAATAAGACCTGAAATGTCTATTACGAATGTAAAGGTCAGTTTTAAATCCATGTTGAGTTAATCAAAACTTCTTTTTCTTTTCAGATTCGAGTGGATGGTATACCGCCGCCTTCTGAGACCGCTCTGCTGTACGAGACCGTCACCGTCGTGGAGGGAAGCCCGATTCTACGCGACATGGTGTTCAGTCCAGATTATCAGTACATCTATCTGCTGAGTGACAAGCAGGTGAGATTCATTTGAGAATGATTCTGAATGTGAACGATTCTGATTCTGATTAAGAACGACTAGTACCAGTAGAGACTGGTAATTCTTTGAGCTTTGCGATTGAATATAAAAAAAGGTCAAAATCAGCCAAAACAGATGATTATTATATATATATATATATATATATATATATATATATATATATATATATATATATATATATATATATATAGTACAGTTCAAAAGTTTGGAACCACTAAGATTTTTATTGTTTTTAAAAGAAGTTTCGTCTGCTCACCAAGACTACATTTATTTAATTAAAAATGCAGTAAAAACAGTAATATTGTGAAATATTATTACAATTTAAAATAACTGTTTTCTATTTGAATATATTTCACAAAGTAATTTATTCCTGTGATGCAAAGCTGAATTTTCAGCATCGTTACTCCAGTCTTCAGTGTCACATGATCCTTCAGAAATCATTCTAATATGCTGATCTGCTGCTCAAGAAACATTTAATGTGTACAATTGTACAAAATATTTGTGTACAATATTTTTTTTCAGGATTATTTGATGAATAGAAAGTTCAAAAGAACAGTGTTTATCTGAAATCTAATCTTTTGTTACATTATAAATGTCTTTACTGCCACTTTTGATTGATTTAATGCATCCTTGCTGAATAAAAAGTATTCATTTCTTTAATTTCTTTTCAAAAAAATAAAAATAAAAATTCTTACTGACCCCAAACTTTTGAACGGTAGTGTATAATGCTACAGAAGCTTTGTATTTCAGACAAATGCTGTTCTTTTGAACTTTCTATTCATCAAGGAATCCTGAAAAAAAAAGTGCACAACTGTTTTCAACATTGAAAATAATCAGAAATGTTTATTGAGCAGCAAATCAGCATATTAGAATGATTTCTGAAGGATCATGTGACACTGAAGACTGAAAATTCAGCTTTGCATCACAGGAATAAATTACTTTGTCAAATATATTCAAATAGAAAACAGTTATTTTAAATTGTAATAATATTTCACAATATTACTATTTTTTACTGTATTTTTAATTAAATAAATGTAGCCTTGGTGAGCAGACAAAACTTCTTTTAAAAACATTAAAAATCTTAGTGGTTCCAAACTTTTGAACTGTACTGTGTATATATATACACCACCGCTCAAAAGTTTGGGATCGGTAAGATTTTTAATTTTTTTTAAAAGAAGTTTCGTCTGCTCACCATCGGTGCATTTACTTAATTAAAAATACAGTAAAAACAGTAATATTGTGAAATATTATTACAATTTAAAATGACTTTTAAAATGTAATTTATTCTTGTGTTGGCAAAGCTGAATTTTACTCCAGTCTTCAGTGTCACATGATCCTTAAGAAATCATTCTAATATGTCAATTTGCTGCTCAAGAAACATTTATTGTTTACAATTGTACAAAATATTTGTGTATAATTTTTTTATTTATTTTTTTCAGGATATATATATATATATATATATATATATATATATATATATATATATATATATATATATATATATATATATATATATATATATATATATATATATATATATATATATATATATATACTACCGTTAAAAAGGTTTTTTTAAAGAAATTATTACTTTTATGCAGCAAGAATGCATTAAATTGATCAAAAGTCACCGTAAAGACATTTAAAAATGCTACTAAAAATTTCTATTCATCAAAGAATCCTAAAAAAAAAGAGGTTTCCACAACATCTTTTAAGCAGCACAATTGTTTTCAACATTGATGATAATAATAAGAAAAATTTCTTGAGTAGTAAATCAGCATATTAGAATGATTTCTGAATCATTCTGATCATGTGACACTGAAGACACAGGAATAAATGACATTTTCAAATAGAAAAGAGTTATCATAACCTGTAATATTTTAAAATTACTATTACTGTGTTTACTGTAATTTTGATCAAATAAATGCAGCTTTGATAAGCATAAGAAACATAAGAAAAGACCACAAATCTTTAAACGGTAGTGTATACTTGTGTGTTCACCAATATGTTGTGCATGATTTATTAATAATCTCTATGGGGTGTAAAAGTTTAAAAGAGACTAGTCGTGAAACAGTTCCTAATTTAATAAAAAAAGAATCATTACTAATCGTATGATCAGCATAACAATTTCAATGAAAAGCTGAATTTAAAAATAAATAAAAGAGTTCACATGATCAGTGTTGCTCATTTACTTCAGATTGGTGAGCTATATATAGTGTACAATCTGAAATATCTCTTTAAGCAATAATATCTCATAATGTTTATACTTTTTTTTCCTCCACAATCCTAAAAGTTTAAATGTAATTTTCGGTCTCAGACCGTTATGTACGTCACTGTTGTTCTTAATTTTTATCACTTATCATTTGCGGTTAATTTATTTAATAAAGCCAGCAAAAACATTTGCGGCGAGGACAGAATAAAGGCACGTTTGTGAGGAGGGAGTGGGCGCGCACCACTTTTGTCTTAAGACCCGAACCGGAATCTCAGATATGTTGTTTTAACATCTGCGAGACAGGAAAACAGAATACGAACCGCCGGTTCACGACTCTGAATGGGAGCCCCAGCTGCTTGGCCCTAATAAGAAATAGTGGGGAAGCATTTCCATCCAGAGCCGAGCAGAATAACAGCCCTTCCCATAATGCTCCATTATACAGCCGGAGGAGAGGAAGGATACGTCGAAGTTTCTCAGCAGCTGAACAGACGTACAGACACTCTTATACAGTACAGCTGTAGCTCTTTCTTCATTTTCTTCTTTCTTTCCTCAGCCTCTCTTTTCAATGCTCATTTCTTCTTCTCGCAAAAAGAAATTTGTTGTCTTTGTGCATTTTTTGAAAGACCCCATTTTTTTTGTGTGCGTGTTTCCTTGAGAAAGACTTAGTTGAAGTGACGCACAGAAAACATAACCGTCTTTAAGAGAGCTCAGCGAAGCTTCAGTCCTCAGCACAGGGGTATTTTTAAATCCTTATCAGTACGATTCAGAAAAATAACATGATAAAATGTTCCCGTGCTCCAGGCATCATGAAGCAGTGTAGGCAGGAATTAGCCATGCAGATAGCGGTATTAATTTCACCAGCGTTACGCTTGAAGGTAGAGCAGCTCAATGATGTGTGCGATGACATCATCGTAATGATATCATGCATATAGATATATGGGTGTTTCTTCAACTACTTCTTTCAACTACTCCTTTTTTTAAGATAAAACTTACAGATTTTCAATTTGTATGTATTTTTTGCTACTTTTTATGATAACACTTTACAATAAGGTCATAATAGGTAACATAATTTAATGCACTAACTAACGTTAACTTAAAATAATCAATACTTTATTTTTTTTTTTGAGAAATATATAGAGTACAGGTAAAGCAATACATTTGTTACAGTATTTATTAATCTCTGTTAATGTTAGATAATAAAAAATACAACTATTCATTTTTAGCTCAGGTTACAAGACACAAGTTTTGATTTTAATGATGTTTTAGTAAATGTTGAACTTAATAAATCTTATTTTTTCTTATTTGCTAATCTGAACAAATGCACTTAACTAATGTTATCACATGGAACCTTATTAAGTGTTACAGTTTTTATGTATAGGATTTATTATTTTATGATTGTCCCAGATACAGACTGTCAAACTGACAAATCAATCAATATTATTCTTTTAAAGCTATCATTATTTAAATAAAGGGTTTTATATATATATATATATATATATATATATTATTAGTATTAATAAGTATTCATATTAATCTTTTATATAATGTATATATAACACTTATAAATTGTATTTTGCCTTATTTTCAGTAACGCTGTACTTTGGTAAAAAGATGCAAAAATATGCAATTAAAAATATTTAATATTGTGTATTTTGTATAAAACGTGCTAGCTATGAAATGATAGATAGATAGTTAGTGAGTTAGTGAGTTAGTTAGTTAGTGAGTTAGTTAGTGAGTTAGTTAGTGAGTTGGTTAGTGAGTTGGTTAGTGAGTTAGTGAGTTAGTTAGTTGTCCATTTAAATAAAATGTAATTTCCACCTCTAACAAAATACATAATTTGAGATCTGGTGGAAATGACATGTTTTGGTCAATAAAAAAAATAAATAGAGGCATATTTCATCATTTGATGTGCATGTTTACTGCTAGATTCTGTTACTACAGAAATTAAACCGGTTTATATTTCCACAGCATGAAGGTAAGACCTTGTTTTAAAATCTTCCTGGTCTACTGACATTTAAGATATCCGCTTCAAACATTACAATACTCATAATAACTTTCATTAACTCTCCATCTTAACCAGCTAATTACTCTTCGACAACACCGCCATAGAAATATACAGAGCTACCGCAAAAACAGAAGTTCAAGCACAAGATTCTAAAGATGGCTGCGCACTTGTTTCTCTGCCACATAAGTTCTATATTTGAAGAAACACCCATATGCATTAGCACAAGACATCAGCTGGAGTGTTGGCTTCATTCTGGATGGTTCCCAGAGTTTCAGGGAGGCACTGTAAACACGAGTGTGGAACTAGATTAATAGCGTCTCCCTCTTTCACCGTCACACTCCCACAAAAGACTCACTCATGTGTTAAAGCTCTGCAGTTGAACTCCAGACATCGATATTTGTGTTAAGAACTGAAGGGATGTTCTTCACGTTAAAGCTTCAGATGGCCCTGAACTGATTGATCAGGCCTCGTGCTGATTAAAAGCTTGAGATCATAAACGGATAGATGGAGCGTATTAATCTGAAAACACAAGCCAAGAGGCTGAACTGGGCTTTACTTGAAGAGATTGAGCATTCACGACTTACTCCAAATGATTGCTTCTCATCTCGTGGTGTCAAATGATGCTATTTATGAGAGGGAAAAGCAGATATCAGATGAAAACAGGTCTGTTTTTAATTCACACATAACTCCTCGTCCTCTGTGCAGCGAATGCATTTTGGTCAACATGAAATTAAAGTTGATCCTATCAGAGGATCCTTTGCAATTCAGAGGCTTGTTTCAGAAGAAACCAAAAAAAACAAAAACAGACAAAAATACTGCCACTGCTTGCTTATCTGTTATATTTAGCAATGTAACCTCATATTTCACTCTTAATAATCTATTTATAAATGCATTCTATCTAATCGCTATCCGTAAACAAAATCAACATTCATTCATCGTCACACTCAGATTGCTCCTTGAACAGGTGGCCTTGAGAGCAAAGAAGTAAAATTTAGAGAACAAGGATTAGATAGGTGATTTAATAGGAATTAGTCATTTAATATAAATACGAATAGGCTACATCAAGAGAAAATATTTTACACTTACTCCGATTTTGATGTTTAGAATTTGGCTTTCCGATGATGGAGTGCTGCAAAAGCTCTGACAAGTCATCCTTATTATCCAGCGATCTCATAACTTCGTGTTCAATTGACATCTGGGCCAGTGCGGACAGTCTTTCTGGCAGCTTTGTGGACCGCAGGTATAATTTCATCAGCCGCAAGCAGGAGATATAAATATATCAATGAAATGTAGAGAGTGTAGGGAATAGGTGGCAGCAAATCATGGAGTCATTCAGTCAAACAAGTTGTTCAAAACGGCTAATTCCTTCAGGGACAAAGCAAGTCACTGGACTTTATAAATGAGTCGTAGAGTCATGCATTAAACCATTTAATTCAAAAACGCATATTCATAAAGAATCCACTGTGTTGCTCAGAGATGCGCAATATGGCTCTACGACTATTTTCATTGGCGAAATAGAGCAAAAATGAAAGTCACATAATATATTAACTTCTTGGGGGCAGTTGCGGCCTAATTGTTAGAGAGTCGGACTTGTAACCCGAAGGTCGTGGGTTCAAGTCTCAGAAGGTGCGGGAAGTGAATGAACAGCGCTCTCTTACCCACAACTGAACCTAACCCCCAATCCCTCCCTGGGTGCCGCAGCAAAAATGGCTGCCCACTGACTCTGTCTGTTTATAAATATTAAAAACAAAAACTCATACAGGTATACAACTCATTTTTTCTTTATATCTTGAATTTCAGGGGCATTTGTATTCAGTTTGCTAGCATTTTTGCCGCAAGCACCCGTTATTTCTGCCCCTGGTGTGGGGGGAGGGACTCTTTTTCGAGCGCAAATGGAGGCCACTTCTGTTGCGAGACCCGTTTCTGTAGCAAAGGCCGCTACTGGATCCTATTTACTTCACTCTTAAAATTAGAGGTTGGCATCGATGGTTCAATGAAGAACCTTCAACATCCATGGAACCTTTCCATTGCACAAAAGGTTCTTTATAGTGGAAAACAGTTCTTTAAATTTATTATAATGTTCTTCACTCTAAGGAAAAAAAAAGAACTTAGTGTGTCTTAGTATGAACTCCTCCAACCATCTAGCTCATTTCCCTATGAATCAAGCATCCTTGACCATCTTTAAATTTATTTTGAATGTAGTTTGTACTTGTATTTAGAGTTGTAATCAGATCACTTGAGATGGATGTTAAAGGTGCCCTAGAATTAAAAATTGAATTTACCTTGGCATAGTTGAATAACAAGAGTTCAGTACATGGAAATGACATACAGTGAGTCTCAAACTCCATTGTTTCCTCCTCCTTATATAAATCTCATTTGTTTATAAGACTTCCGAAGAACAGGCGAATCGCAACATAACACCGACTGTTACATAACAGTCTGGATCATTAATATGTACGCCCCCAATATTTGCATATGTCAGCCCATGTTCAAGGCATTACACAAGGACAGTCAGTATAGCTGAATCATCAGACTAGATAAGCAAGCAAGGACAACAGCGAAAAATGGCAGACGGAGCAATAATAACTGACATGATCCATGATATTTTTAGTGATATTTGTAAATTGTCTTTCTAAATGTTTCGTTAGCATGTTGCTAATGTTCTGTTAAATGTGGTTAAAGTTACCATCGGTTATTACTGTATTCACAGAGACAAGATTTTCATTTTTTAAACACTTGCAGTCTGTATAATGCATAAACACAACTTTATTCTTTATAAATCTCTCCAACAGTGTGTAATGTTAGCTTTAGCCATGGAGCACTATCAAACTCATTCAGAATCAAATGTAAACATCCAAATAAATACCATACTTACGCGATTAGACATGTTGCATGACGAACACTTTGTAAAGATCCATTTTGAGGGTTGTATTAGCTGTGTGAACTTTGTTTATGCTGTTTAAGGCAGTCGCGAGCTCCGGGGACGGGGAGCACGAGAATTTAAAGGGGCCGCAGCCTGAATCGGTGCATATTTAATGATGCCCCAAAATAGGCAGTTATGGGGTATTTTGAGCTGAAACTTCAGACACATTCAGGGGACACCTTAGACTTATATTACATCTTTTGAAAACACGTTCTACGGCACCTTTAATAGCAGGTGTAGTAATGGCTAATGGGGTGTGAAACCCCTTTTCATCTAATGTTGATCTGTTGCCATCTTATACACATCTTTTTCCCCCTTTTAACCAGCTCTGTTTACTGAAGGGTCGTCACTGATTACCTCATTCCACAAGGAACATTTCTCCACCAATCAGAGTCTCTTTGTAGATACACATTGCCCTGTGCGCTTCACAAAATAAGAAATGTGAATGAATCGCCAAGAGTCAATAATTCATAGCCTACACTGACCGCTGGAGTCTCTGGATTTGAATATTTCATTTGCGGCAGGTGCACAGATAGGTGAGAGAGCGTATTTGCTCACAAAATGGCCCGCTGCCACTCCGAGCCCTCCGATGTGTGTCAGTAAAAGGTCTGTGAATGCCAAGTTTTCAGAGCGGTGTCATTATTTACCATCCTGCTCTTCGAATTGCACCGGTAATGCAGCCATTTCATTGGAGAGAAAGAGAGAGAGAAAGAGATATGAAGCCTTTCATTTATCTAACATTGTACTCATCCATCAACACTGACAGTCCAAACCGGAGCGTTCCTGACAGAATATACTGAGCATGCACAAAAAAAATCACTTTCCTATGTTTATATATATATATGGTGGATTGTATACATGTACTGGATTATAAACCTGTGCATTTATGCATAGCTATGTGGCAGAATAAATTAACACGGGCCAACAGACTACACCTCACCCACCCGTCCTGACTTACTAACGCACACACACACACACACACACACAAGAAGAGCCATCAGCTACTCTGCACTTGAAAGCAGAGCCGTGTCCCTTTTGGGTGGGTGTGTTTTTTCAGCGGCTCTTGTTTTTCTCACTCTAAACTCTAATCTTGCCAGCGATCAAAGGCGATTACAACTCTATGGAATGAGCATTTTTAGAGCTTCTAAAGGCGGTTTTCAAAAACAACTGCTTTTGGGTTTGAGCTTTTTTCTGCACCTTAAGTAAGCCAATCATTGGGACTGCGACAGCCCACACCAACTTTGATCCACAAACCGTTCTTTTAGATTTAATATATTCATGTTATTTCAGTCCTAGACCTCCCACTCTCTCCAACTCCCATCATCATTTATATAAGCTGGTGTTTTTGGGGAGCAGGGATGCACCGATTCATTTTTCTAATACGCTTGTCCTGTTTGTCGAGGGTGTTTCTCCCGTGCGAATCTTCGCATCTGCAGCACTTATATTACTGTCCCCTGGACATGCCGTTCTTTTATGAGTTTCCCCTGTGCTGACTTTCTTTCCTCTGCATGAGTTGACAGTGCTGATGCTCTGCCGTTCGGCTGCATTACACCCTCTCCTCTCCGCTGTGCTGTTCTGTGAGGAAAAGCCTGAATGTTTGAGTGTTTACAAGCAGCTGAACTTGTTTGTATGGTTCAGATGAGGATGAGGAGAGGTTTGAATGAAGGCATGTGTTGAGAACTGCTGTAACTACT